>NC_041385.1:431326125-431439197 GCF_002162155.2 Triticum dicoccoides | reverse complement strand
TCTTAGTGGGACCGAGAAGAATTAACCCAATTAGAACCTCTCCACCGGGCTAGTTTTTTTAGTTGGGTTAGAGCAAACTAGCTCAAACTAACCCCTCCTGTTTGGATACTTTGAGGCTATTTCAACCCAAACTAGTTCTAACTCAGGGATCCAAACAAACAGGAGCTACACACTGGACTGTAGCACATTGTTTTTTATGGCCATATCACCACATTGTTTTCTACTGCTGATTCACTGGGCTGCCATGGTTCACACTGCTGGTTCACTCTAGGATCCAAACAAAGAGGAGTATGGCCTATCGCCTACTGGTTCACTGGGCTGTCTTGGTTTGCACTCCTCCGACGTGAGTAGTAGTACTAGTATATACACTATATATATCGCATGATTCTTTGCTCCTTCTTACGTACTTTGCCGACATGTGGGAGAGCCAGCATCCGGGTCGACGTGTCATGCACCAGATTAGAGTGGGGAATGGAAGGGGGCATCACCATGGTCGTAGCGCTAGTTATTCATGACTATAGTGAGTAGTCATATCACAAGTCTTTCTAGGAGTAACGCGCCATCAAATCACACAGAGCGACCATTCCATCAGTAAGTAAGTTGAATCCGCTACTCCCTCACCTTTCCTCGCCTCTCTGTCAAACCGCCTACGCAAAAGCTGCCGCGCGTACTTCCCGGGAAAAGCCCCGCCCTCAACTTTTAACTACGCGAAAATATTTCGAGCTTGTTGGTTCTATATAAATACTAGTATTGTATGTTTATTCACCCGTAGGGTGGTTCAATGAATGGGGGCCAGGGAGCACAAGTGAACAATACTACTACTAGTACAAGTAGGAGTCATATAGTTAGTCATGTTAAATAGAGAGTTTCTTTTCTTTAATGCCACGTACACAAATTGAAACGCTTGTTGTGGAGATTAAAAGATAATCACTCCACTATATATGTAGGCAGGGACCTAAGCGCTTGATTTATTAGGGTTGCTCTCTTCATTCTCTCATCCTCTCTAGATCTAAACAAGACAGCGGTAGTGACATTTTCTCTCTGCTCACCGTCGGTCACACATCCGGCCAGACCCCTTCGGCCGGTGTGTGTAGTGGACTAGGTGCATCATTCACGCGGTCATCGCCGGCGAGGGAGGAAACCCACAGCTGTTGGCGGGGCCCGATACTTTACCCGCGCCATTCTCTCCGACATAGCAACGACTCGGGAGGTCCTCCGACCCTTCTTACTCCCTGTCGTATTGTGCGCATATCCGAACTGTCGCCGCCGACTTCCCGACGACCCTCAGGTATAAGTTCTTTGAAAGCGGCCTTTCTCTACCGCCCCAGCTCCCCATGTGTATGCATGTGCATATTTTTCTACTTCCATCAGCTCTTGCAAAGCCACCTAATTTTTTAGTATTATTAGAGGTAAAGCTACTTCATGCATTCGAATCTAGGACTTTGTTCAAACAACAAAGAAAGGGGGAAAGTTGTAGCATGAATCTAGGACTTGATTCAAAGTGGAAATAACAAGGGGAAAGTAGTAGAGACCAGATACCGAATCGGTCTCTTGGTTGAAAAGGGAAATAATGGGAAAACCCAGTACAAACTGGAAAAGGAACAGATCTATTATTGGTTGAAAAAAGGATAGAAAGTGGCGGCTGGTGGACAAGTTAACAGAGTATGTCCAGGATTAGATTTGGTGCCCTCACATAGCAAAAGGTCTCCAGGATTAGATTTGTTGCCCTCACATAGTAAAATGTCTCCAGGATTAGATTTGCTTCCCTCATAGAGCATGAACAAACTCGACATCACCACTTTATGCCTCCTTGTAGGTACATTGTGCTGATGCAGCCACTGTCGCATGTCCTTATACCAACCTTTTGCTGTTGTTAATGTAAGGGCGCATGTAAAATGAAGCGATCACACTGTTACCTTAAGGACATGTCTAACTAGTGTTATTGTTAATCTAATGCCTCCAGTGATATGATGCAAATAAACTATGTTACAAATGGTACTCCAGCTATTTTCCCCAGTATGATAAGTAAGTTGTGATACGTCTCCAACGTATCTATAAATTTTGATTATTTGGTGCTATTATATTATCATTCTTAGATGTTTTACAATCATTTTATAGTCATTTATATCATTTTTTGGTACTAACCTATTGACATAGTGCCCAGTGCCAGTTCTTGTTTTCTGCATGTTTTTTACATCGCAGGAAATCAATATCAAACGGAGTCCAAATGCAACGAAACTCCTGGAGCATTTTTTTGGGCTAGAAGACATCCAGTGGGCCAAGAAAGCACCTGGGGGTGGCTCGAGGGGATTAGCACCCACAAGGGCGCGCCAGGAATCCCATGCATGCCCTGGTGGGTTGTGCCTACCTCGGGTGCCCCCAAACGACCTCTTTGCTCTATAAATATCCCAATATTCCAGAAACCCTAGGGGAGTTGACGAAAATCAATTCCAGCCGCCGCAAAGTCCAGAACCACCAGATCCAATCTAGACACCATCGTGGATGGGTTCACCACTTCCATTGGTGCCTCTCCGATGATGTGTGAGTAGTTCTTTGTAGACCTATGGATCCATAGTTAGTAGCTAGATGGCTTCCTCTCTCTCTCTCTTGATTATCAATACAATGGCCTCTTGGAGATCCATATGATCTAAGTCTTTTACGGTGTGTTTGTTGGCATCCGATGAATTTGAGTTTATGATCAGATCTAGGCTTTTATCCATGAAAGTTATTTGAGTGTTATTTGATCTTTTATATGCATGATTGCTTATAGCCTCGTATTTCTTCTCCAATATTTGGGTTTTGTTTGGCCAACTTGATCTATTTATATTGCAATGGGAAGAGGTGCTTTGTAGTGGGTTCGATCTTACGGTGCTTGATCCCAGTGGCAGAAGGGGAACCAAAACGTATGTATCGTTGCTACTAAGGATAATAAGATGAGATCTATATCTCCACAATAGATAAACGGAACTCGTCTACATCATGTCATCGTTCTTATTGCATTAATCGTTTTCTCATGAAACTTAATACACTAGATGCATGCTAGATATTGGTCGATATGTGAAGTAATAGTAGTAGATGCAGGCAGGAGTCGATGTACTAATCTTGGACGTGATACCTATATAATGATCATTGCCTGGATATCGTCATGATTATTTGAAGTTCTATCAATTGCCCAACAGTAATTTTTTCCCACCATTTGCTATTTTTCTCGAGAGAAGCCACTAGTGAAACCTACGACCCCCGGGTCTCTTTTCATGATATTTGCCTTTGCGATTTATTTTCCCTTGCATTTATTTTCAGATATATTAAACCAAAAATAAAAAAATACCTTGCTGAAATTTATTTGTTCCACGATCTATTTATCCTATCTACCACTTTTACCTCAGGTTATTTGCCTATCTTGAGGCGCCGTACCCGGAAGGGATTAACAACCCCTTTAACACGTCGGGTTGCGAGTATTTGTTATTTGTGTGCAGGCGTTGTTTACATGGTGTGAGGAGGTTCTCCTACTGGTTCGATAACCTTGGCCTCATCACCGAGGGAAATACCTACCTTCACAATACTGCATTATCCCTTCCTCTTTGGGGGAAATTCCGACATAGTTCTAGCAGACATCAAAAGGAATTTCTGGCACCGTTGCCGAGGAAGATCAAGTCAAGATAGTCTCCATGCCACCTGCCAATTTCTGGCGCCGTTGCTAGGGAGGATCTTCAACATCAACCAGGTTCCTAATCACAAATCTCATCTCCTCGCAATTTACATTATTTACCATTTGCCTCTCATTCTCCTCTCCCTCACTTCACAAAAATTTGCCGTTTTATTCGCCCTCTTTTTCGTTCGCTGTTTTCTCGTCAGATCTCTTATTTTCTTGAACTTGTCACCATGTGTGACTTTGGTATGGCAGAAACAGATGATGGCCTAACTCCTAAAATGGAGCGTACGGGTAATCTAGATGCCAAAACTTTTGTCTTGGGGCAGGGGAATTTTATGGGAAAAGAACATATCCAAGAATTTTTCAATCGTGTTAGAAAATTAAGTCTTGATGATATCCCTATACTTAAAAGGACTAAATCTTATGCAGAAGCTATCTCGGCCCTTGTTTTGAAGCTTGAAAATAGATTTATTCGTACTTATCCTACCTTGCAAAGATTGTTCTATGAGTTGCCCGTTATAAAGGATCCTAAAGCTAAAAAGTTAGCCACTCTTGTTTTGATGAATGAATTTGACTACATAATAGGGGAAGCTAGGGAAATCTTGATTTTTATGGCATGAACCATGAAAAACCCGTGATTGATGAAATTATTTAGAATAGTGATTATGCTTTGAGACATTTGCTTGGAGATAACCAAGTCTTTGATGAGAATTTTAAAAAGCAAGTTCCTGTTTTAGATATGATCCAACAAGTTTTTAACGATGTTAATGAACACTACTCTTGAATCACTGCCGGAAATCAAAGGGGTTATGATAAAAAGAAACTTGATAGTGCTAAGATTTCCATGGATAATGTATTTTATGTTTTATTTACGAAGCCTCCCGACACAAATACCTCCAAAGGAAACAAGGATAAGAGTGACAAAACATAGATCCTACGCGTTATGCCTAGCTAGGGGCGTAAAACGATAGCGCTTGTTGGGACGCAACCCAAAGAATAAAATTTATATTTTCTTTTTGCTTTCTGTTATTGAATGTTAGAAAAATTATGGTACTGTTATGATTGTGTTTTTTGTGTTTTAGTTAGTGTTTGTTCCAAGCAAGGCCTCTGGGAAGACTTGGGTGAAAGTTTATTTGATCATGCTAAAAAACAGAAACTTTTGCACTCACGAGATTATTTTTCATTTTTAAAAGAAGAGTGCTTTTGAGTTAATTCTTTTTTCAGAGGATTAATAGAAAAATTCC
Source organism: Triticum dicoccoides (assembly GCF_002162155.2). Classification (NCBI taxonomy): domain Eukaryota; kingdom Viridiplantae; phylum Streptophyta; class Magnoliopsida; order Poales; family Poaceae; genus Triticum; species Triticum dicoccoides. The sequence continues at coordinate 431,434,301 of NC_041385.1, read as the reverse complement.
TCACGTACACCAATCTATATCAGAATGTTTAGAGTTATATAAGTATTCGAAATATTCAGATTGCTACAGACTGTTCTGTTTTTGACAGATTCTGTTTTCTTTGCGTTGTGCGCTTGTTTTGATGATTCTATGGTTTTCTTTGATGAGTTTTTGCCATAGAAAAGTTGGAATACATTAGATATAATGCAAAAAAATAGGTTTGATACAGTACTTATAGTAGTGGTTTGGTTTCTTATACTAACGGATCTCACGAAGGTTTTGTTTGAGTTTTGTGTGATTGAAGTTTTCAAGTTTTGGGTTTTCTTACGATGGATGAAGAAATAAGGATAAGCAAAAGGATAAGCTTAGGGATGCCCGAGTCACCCAAAGATAATATTCAAAGAAGTAGCCAGCAACTAAGCTTGGGGATGCCCCCAAGTGGCATCCCCGCTTTCTTGTAACAACCATCGGTATTTTACTTGAAACTATATTTTTATTCATCACATGAGTTTTGCTTGGAGCGTCTTGTATGATATGAGTCCTTGCTTGTTTTTCTTTGTGTTGTGTTGAATTATTTCTGGACACATCCTTTTGAGAAATCCAAAAATTATGCTATGCTTGCTCCTATGCTTCCCTTAAAAAATTTAGAGCCATGGATTTTCTCTAGTACTTCACTTATATCTTTTTGACCACGGTGTGCTTTGTTAAATTGGAAGAAATGCTCTCATGCTTCACTTAGATTTGTTTGGGAGTTGTTATTTTTTTATGAAATTATCTCTTGCTTCACTTAGATTATTTTGAGAGAAAGAAAAATTATGCTCATGATCTTCACTTATATTTGTTTGAGGTTATCAAAAGCAACATATGAAAATAGTCCCAAAGTGATAGATATCCAAGGAGGATATAATAAAAAAATTCATGAAGATCATTGGACAAAATAAACTTGATTCTTAGTAATGGTTTTGATATATGACGATATGATATGTGAGTCATGTTGATGAGTAATTGTGCTTTAGTAAGAATATTGATGTTGAGGTTTGTGATTCCCTCTGCAAGCACGAAAGTCAATAGTTATGCACTGAAATTTATATCCTACTTATGGTACATTATTCGGTGTTACTTATGCTAAATGCTTGCGTACGAGATTTTTCGCTTTTTGGTTGGTCGCTTCTCAATCTTTTTGCTAGCCTTTATTTTGCACTAAGTATGATCACTACTTGTGCATCCAAAACCCTTTAAACCAGTTTTGCCTTATGAGTCCACTATACCTACCTATATGCGGTATTTCCATGCTGTTCTAAGCAAATTTGCATGTGCCATCTCTAATGTTCAAAATAAATTTCTCTGTTGTGTGCTCTACTGCTCGCGAAGCGGTAAAGGGTAGACAATATTTTCCATGCTAGATGTGTTATTCTAACGATGAGTGTTTATTCACTTGTCATTACATGAGAGTACGACAAAGGTATTAGGGATGCCTAGTCCCGAAATGAAAAATGAATTTACTTTATGTTGTCAAATAATAAATTCCTTGTAAAGTGTTGGTATGGAGGGCACCCGTGGATACGGTTAGCCATGGAAAGTGAAAGTAATGGTGCAAAAAGGAATAAACTTTATTTTCTGTTTGGGACCGCCTATGATGTATCTAGCATGAAAAGTGTTGGGATGCTCCAAGTCATTTTCGTTTGTGGGAAAAGTATGCCTCTCAAAAATAAATTTTATCTCTCAATTTAAGCTTTGAGCTCTAGCACCTCTACAAATCCCTACTTCCTTCCGCGAAGGACCTTTCTTTTACTTATGCAATTTTTATTTTGAATTTGAGTCTCCATCTTCTCTTATAAAGCACCAACTAAGGGGCACTATGATCGTATTTGAGCATCGAGTGTAGCTAATATTTGAGTATGTTTCATGAATGGATCAATGATTGAGCATGATGTGCTAGGGATAACTTGCTTTAGTGTTGATATTTTCAAAGACATGGTTGCTTGTTGGTATGCTTGATTATTAAAGTCTTCATGTCAAAACTAGACTATTGCATCGAATCATATAAAAGTCGATATGTCCATGCTATAAAGAAAATAAATGTGATGAACATGTTAGGCAGCATTCCACATCAAAAAATCTGTTTTTATCATTTACCTACCCGAGGACGAGTAGGAATTAAGCTTGGGGATGCTGATACGTCTCCAACGTATCTATAATTTTTTATTGTTCCATGCTGTTATATTATCATTCTTGGATGTTTTACAATCATTTTATAGTCATTTATATCATTTTTTGGTACTAACCTATCGACATAGTGCTCAGTACCAGTTGTTGTTTTCTGCATGTTTTTTTACATGGCAGGAAATCAATATCAAACGGAGTCCAAACACAATGAAACTCCTGGAGGATTTTCTTTGGGCCAGAAGACATCCAGTGAGCCAAGAAAGCACGTGAGGGGTGGCTCGAGAGGAGCAGCACCCACCAGGGCGCGCTAGGAGGCCCAGGCGCGCCCAGGTGGGTTGTGCCCACCTCGGGTACCCCCTGAACCACCTCTTTGCTCTATAAATACCCAAATATTCCATAAACCCTAGGGGAGTGGATGAAAAAAAATTCCAGCTGCCATAGAGTCCAGAACCACCAAATCCAATCTAGACACCGCCATGGAGGGGTTCACTACTTCCATTGGCGCCTCTCCGATGATGCGTGAGTAGTTCTTTGTAGACCTGCATGTCCGTAGTTAGTATCTAGATGGCTTCCTCTCTCTCTTGATTATCAATACAATGGTCTCTTGGAGATCCATATGACGTAAGTCTTTTTGCGGTGTGTTTGTTGGGATTCGATGAACTTTGAGTTTATGATTAGATCTATGTTTTTATCCATGAAAGTTATTTGAGTCTTCTTTGATCTCTTATATGCATGATTTCTTATAGCCTCGTATTTCTTCTCCGATATTTGGGTTTTGTTTGGCCAACTTGATCTATTTATCTTGCAATGCGAAGAGGTGCTTTGTAGTGGGTTTGATCTTACGATGCTTGACCCCAGTGACAGAAGGGAACCGACACGTATGTATTGTTTCTACTAAGGATAACAAGATGAGATCTATATCTCCGCAATAGATAAACTGATCTTGTCTACATCATGTCATCGTTTTTATTGCATTACTCTGTGTTCTCATGAACTTAATACACTAGATGCATGCTGGATAGCGGTCGATGTGTGGTATAATAGTAGTAGATGTAGGAAGGAGTCAGTCTACTAATCTTGGACATGATGCCTATATAATGATCATTGCCTTGATATCATCATGATTATTTGAGGTTCTATCAATTGTTCCACAGTAATTGTTTTCCCACCGTTTGCTATTTTTCTCGAGAGAAGCAACTAGTGAAACCTACGGCCCCCGGGTCTCTTTTCATCATATTCTCCTTTGCAATCTATTTTCACTTGCATTTATTTTCAGATCTATTAAACCAAAAATACAAAAATACCTTGCTGCAATTTATTTGTTCCGCGATCTATTTATCCTATCTACCACTTTTACCTCAAGTTATTTGCCTATCTTGAGGCGACATACCCGGAAGGGATTGACAGCCCCTTTAACACATCGGGTTGTGAGTATTTGTTATTCGCATGCAGGTGTTGTTTACGTGGTGTGAGGATGTTCTCCTACTAGTTCGATAACCTTGGTCTCATCACTGAGGGAAATACCTACCGTCGCTATACTGCATCATCCCTTCCTCTTTGGGGAAACACCGACGTAGTTCTAGCAGACATCAAGTTGCTTCTTTATGCTGATGAGTGTCCTGTGTCCCCACGGTCCCATGCCCTAAAACCAACTCTTTAGCTGCTATTGATTTACTGTATCTGGTAAACAACCAATGCCGCCATTAAATTAATCCCATATCTGGTAAACAACCAATGCTCCTGGTAACATGAAGCATTGCTGACGTTTTAAAATTTCAACGGTCCTTGCGTGATTTCCATGAACATAATTAAGATGCTTCTTGTAGTTTCGTGTATGTTTTGTATCTTCTTATTGACAAGAAACTGTTTACTTTCTATCTTTTTGTGTAGATAGGGATATCCATTTCACCTTGTTGCTATTGTGACCTTTTGGTGAACTGCACAAAACACTTTTTTTTTGGAATGAGTGTCTTGTGCAGTTCAACTAAAATGTCACGTGGGCAACATCTCTCAATTTTGGAGGAACTGCACAAAATGGTTATTGGAGTTTCCAAAATCTCCGTCAAGTTCTGCTGGTAATCTCGTGCAACATTTTATTAGCCTTTGCAAGATGAGCCGTCACTGTCACCTCAATGGCACTTTATTTTAGTGGAACTGCACAAAAGGATAAGCAAATTATAGTTGCACCTTACATGACAAGGACAACCAACCTTAATGTTGCTCAATTTTTGTGCAACTACTAAAGAAGAACCTGCCAGTTCACGAGAGCAAGTACTTCTTGCTAGTTGAATGATGCAATCTTTGCTTCATTTCAGGTGAACTGCAAAATAGTGGCATGAATTGAATCATCGAGTGGAGCTGTAGGTTGACTTCCACTACACTACAAAAAAAAGACATATCCGTGACATTTTGGGCCGGACAATAAAAAATTCGATCATACTTATGACACTTCTATGACGATAATTGTGAAAAAACCCGGTATCATCATAGATGTGGTGGGCTCCTATTTCATTGACAAAAAGTCATGACAGAAAATGGGCTTTTCGTCCTGGGCGGGCTGGAGATGCAGCTGCATGACATTCTTTGGGCCGTGCATGTCAGAAAAAATCATGGTAGAAGCGAGGGCGAGGAAAATATCTGTGAGTTCCGGTTACGGTGGGTGGTCGGGAGCGAGGCATTGGGCTCTAACTGAACTCGAGCGAGGAGTCGCCTAACTGAACCCAAGCGATTGCACTGTAGGCTATGGGTTACTGAACTCGAGCGCGAGCCATTCCTTCGCTACTGCTGCTAACTGAATACTTCCCGGTAGGGGTTGAATGAACAGGGCCCCATGGTGTTGCCGCTGGATGAACAGGACCCCGATCGATCGAGCCGGTTGGGCGTGGATGACCAGGACCCCGTGGAGGGCATGATGAATAGGACCTCGTGGAGGGAAGGTTGAACAGTAGCCGGTGGAGGGCTGGTTGAATAGGAGCCGGTGGAGGGTTGGATGAACAGTAGCCCGTGGAGGAGTGGTTGAATAGGACCCCGTGGAGAGGGCTGGTTGAACAGTAGCCGGTGGAGGAGCGCACGGTGGAGGGTGGATGAAAAAGAGCCCATGGATGAACAGTCACAAGTGGAGGCTGGAGGAGGTCGACGGTGGATGAACAGTAGCCCGTGGAGGCTGGAGGAGGTCGACGGTGGAGATGAACAATATCCCGTGGAGTCCTATTTTGCGGTACGCCACACCCCTCCCGATGAACATGACCCCCATTTCCACCGTAGCGCTCCAACACAAGTTCGTTTCCTCCATTTTGTCGTACGCCACACCCCTCTCGATCAACAGGACCCCATTTCGACCGTATGAGGTCCAATAGAAATCTGTTTCCTCCGTTTTGCGATACGCCAGACCCCTCCCGATGAACAGGATCCCGTTTCGACCGTGGCCGGTCGAACACAAGGCCGTTTCCTTCGTTCTGCGGTACGCCAAGCCTCATTTCCATCGGTTGTTCCGTCCAAGCCCTACCGATGAACACGACGACGCATTCCGTTCCAACCCAGCCGGTTGGCTCCCCATGAACAAGACGACGATGCAGTTTCTTTGTTCTAACCCAACCAAGTACATGAGCCCTGGCCGTACGTATGCGCGAGTAGGCATGCGAGACCCCGCCCATATGTAGGTATGTGGCTTTATTTACTTTCTTGCACCCTGGACGTTGTACGTACGTGTACATGCTACGTGCACGCCTCTACTACGACACGTGCGCGCCTCTACTAAAACACGTGTGCGCCTCTACATCGACCAGTATGTACGTACACATTTGCAACTAGAATGACAATGCTACGTATGCTTCGACCAGGTGGGTCCCGACTGTCACACACTTCCTTGCGTGCGAAGATGTAGCTGGGGGGTCCCAGCAGTCAGGGGGCGAATCATTTTTTTTGCCCGTAATATGGAGGCACTTCCTTGCATGCAAAGATGTAGTTGGTGGGTACCAGCAGTCAGGGGGAAACGGTTTTTTTCACGAAATACGGTGGCCCATCCGGTGGGTCTGTGCTGTTAGGTGGAGGAATAATTATTTTGCGCGTAATAAGGAGGCACTTCCTTGCGGCTGCCGTGGACCCTATTGTCAGTGTCTCCACATACAGTACTCTTCCGATGGAAGTCGTTCCTTGACCATGTTGACCACACCGCGCCGAGAGCACCAGGGCGGTGGACGAGGGCGAGGCCTAGGAAGGGGACGACGCAGTGCCGAGGAAGACGCGGCAGTGGAATCCCGCACAGGGAGGAGTACGAGGGTTCACTGGTTCGGCTGCGGTGTGAGGCTGCCGTCGCCGCAGAATAATGAGGGTGTCGGTGAGTAGAGGGATGGCCTGGCTAGCGGTGGGTGTAGTAGGGGTGGTGAGGCCTCCGTGACATCACAACCGGCCATGGGAGGCAGGAGCACGCGGCACGACCGGCGCTGCTTTGGGCGGCTGGAGCAAGAAGACCAGAGGTTGAGGAAGCACTACGGCTGTTGGATGGACATTGTACGGTCACTGCAGCTAGAATCGTTTAGATTTACTAAGTTGACAAAGCCCTTGGTATGTGTCAACTTGGTAGCCCCACAGACCAGCCTAAGAAACGATGCGCCCCAGATGTCGGGGGAGGAATCATTTTGGGGCGGCTGAAGCAAGAATATCCAAGACTGAAGAAGAAGCATGACATCCGTTGGATGGACATCCAACGGCCGCTGCTGCTAGAACCGTGTGTTGATTATAAGTTGACAAGGCCTTGCATATGCGTCAACTTAGTTTTTAAGGGGACGCGTCAACTTAGAAGGCCCACAAGTGTGTGGCAGAGAACATATAGCCCATTTGCGATTTGTAAGAATGTACAACCCATTTTTGAATTCTAATAGAATTTACTACAACCCATTTACAGTTTGTTAAAAGTACAACCCATTTTCTAGCTAGGACAATGATTAATAATTTCAACCAACCGCTCAAAACAGAATTCAAAAAAAATTCCCACATTTTGATGGGATCCCAAATAGTTTTGTCCGAAATTTCTAGTAAGATTAAATATAATTCAAAATAAAGTTGTATTACGTAAAAATCCAACGAAATATTGCGCCGCAACAAGTAATGAAATTAAAATTTTCAAATTCCAAAAATAATATATATTTTTAAACTAATTATGCGTTTGGTGTATTTTTTATAGTTACTGCCCAGTTAATATAATTACATCCCATTTATTATTTATTAAAGTCCATTTTCTTGTTAAGCCTAATGCATCCCTCCTAGGAAAGTTTGCAGCCCAGTGGGGTGGAGAATAACAAGTTGACCCGGATATTGTGTGCAACTGTCGGCCCAGTTGCATTGCTGATGTTGAAAAAAAGGCTTATGTAGTACAATACAACCTTACATGGCTACTCAGCCCACATTCAGCGATGCCGGAAAGGCCCAAACAAGGCTTCTGTACAACTTTTTGAAGTCACTGAGCTCAATTAATAATTTGAGAAAAAAGTTAGAGTATAGTGGAACCTAATTAAAAGTTGTCACGAGCAAAGAAATAATTCAACGGGTCCCACTTGTGCGTGTGTGCATGTGTGTGTGTGTGTGTGTGAGAGAGAGAGAGAGACCCATTTTTCGATGCTCGTAAATACATCTTTCAGCCATATGCATTGCTGATGCTCAGTAAAAACTTATATAGTTGATACAATCATATAGAACATCATAGCACACTAAACTTGCGAACAAAAATTTCACATAGGCGGCACAATCAGGATGGAAGCAGTGGATCGCTACGGGTAGGGCTATGTTGAAACCAAAGAACTTGTACATAATGGTTCATCGTCTTTATCAATGACGGGGAAATATCTTGAATGTTGTGCAAAGAAAACAGAAAGACAACACAATAAGTTCTGCTAGCACATTAAGTTGACGTACAACCCTTTCTAAAAAAAGTTCAGGTACAAAATTAGAACATGTCACAATCAAATGTACTGGCACATCAGTGCTTCACACCCATATCTCGGATTTAACTGCTATCTGACAAGATTCAGTTGTTACCTCAAATTAGAGCACATCCAGGCAGCCAGCCCTGCTGAGGGAGTCCTGGACTAGGGGGTGTCCGGATAGCCGAACTATCATCATCGGCCGGACTCCAAGACTATGAAGATACAAGATTGAAGACTTCGTCCCGTGTCTGGATGGGACTTTCCTTGGCGTGGAAGGCAAGCTTGGCGATACGGATATGTAGATCTCCTACCATTGTAACCGACTCTGTGTAACCCTAGCCCTCTCCGGTGTCTATATAAACCGGATGGCTTTAGTCCGTAGGACGAACAACAATCATACCATAGGCTAGCTTCTAGGGTTTAGCCTCCTCGATCTCGTGGTAGATCTACTCTTGTAACACACATCATCAATATTAATCAAGCAGGACATAGGGTTTTACCTCCATCAAGAGGGCCCGAACCTGGGTAAAACATCATGTCCCTTGTCTCCTGTTACCATCCGCCTAGACGCACAGTTCGGGACCCCCTACCCGAGATCCGCCGGTTTTGACACCGACATTGGTGCTTTCATTGAGAGTTCCTCTGTGTTGTCACCGATAGGCTCGATGGCTTCTTCGATCATCATCAACGACGCAGTCGAGGGTGAGACCTTCCTCCCCGGACAGATCTTTGTATTCGGCGGCTTTGTGCTGTGGGCCAATTCGCTTGGCCATCTGGAGCAGAGCGAAAGCTACGCCCCTGGCCGTCAGGTCAGATTTGGAAGTTTGAACTTCACGTCTGACATCCGCGGGGACTTGATCCTCGATGGATTCGAGCCACAGCCGAGCATGCCGCACTGTCGCCACGAGCATGATTTAGCTCTTCAATTCGGAGCCGGCTGCGCAGATCGAGGACGGATGGCTAGACACCGCCTCGGGGGCTGCAGCCTCTACGGCGATAGAGCCGAACATTGATCTTGTCCCTCATGAAGCTCGTGACTCCGAGGAGCCAGACTCCTCGCCGGACTCCGAGCCTCCCGCGCCCCCTCCAATCGAATCTGGTTGGGCGCCGATCGTGGAGTTCACCGCCGCGGACATCTTTCAACATTCACCTTTAAGCGACATCTTGAGTTCGCTAAAGTACCTCTCGTTATCAGGAGAGCCTTGGCCGGACTGCGGTCAGGACGGTTGGGATGCGGACGACGAAGAAATTCAACGCCCACCCACCACCCACTTAGTAGCCACTGTCAACGATCTAACCGACATGCTAGACTTCGACTCCGAAGACATCGACGGTATGGACGACGATGCCGGAGACGACCAAGAACCAGCGCCTATCGGGCACTCAAAAGCCACCCCAACTCACGACGTATACATGGTGGATACACCAAAAGGAAGCGATAATGAGGAACAACGGGACATGGCGAAGGACAACTCCCCCAAAAAACAACCAAAACGGTGACGCAAGCGCCGCCCGAAGTCCCGCCTCGATAAAAACGGCACCCATACGGACCCGGCCCTAGAGCAGGGCGAAGCAGTGGACGGCGAACATGCCACCAAGCAACCATCCGAATATGACGAACTGGACAAGCAACCCATCCCTGGCGAAAACAAGAGCCTAGACGACCTCACGCCGAACACATCACCAAAGCATAAGAACCTTCATAAAAGGCTCGTCGCTACTGCAAGAAGTTTGAAGAAGCAAAAGCGGAAGCTCAAAACAGCGGAGGACACACTCAGAATGAGATGGAGCAAAGTACTCAATACCGCAGATAAATATGGCGCTAGTCGCCAGGCAAAGAGCTACTCGAAGCGCAAGCTGTTGCCCGAATTCGACGAGGAGGCCTTAGAGCCCCTGCAGTCAAAAAAGAAAGAGGCCGCCTGGCCGGATAGACGACCAGATGACAGGCTAAGAGCAGCAAGGGGCGCCGCACACAAGCCGGCACACGATCAGCATAAAGATCCTCGGAAAAAGGATGACCGGGTCAGGTCCATCTATGGGCCAAAAAAGAAGACTCCAGGAAGCAACACAACCCGCCGAGCGTTTGAAGACAACGGCACACCCAAATACAGGGGCACCGCACACCCACTATGTTTCACCGACGAGGTACTGGATCATGAATTTCCAGCGGGATTCAAACTCGTAAACATAGAGGCATATGACGGAACAACAGACCCCGGAGTCTGGATTGAGGATTATATCCTACACATACATATGGCCAGAGGAAACGATCTCCATGCCATAAAATACCTACCCCTCAAGCTCAATGGGCCAGCTCGGCATTGGCTCAAAAGCCTCCCAGAAAATACCATTGGAAGTTGGGAAGAGCTCGAGCATGCGTTTCGAGCAAATTTCCAGGGGACTTATGTCCGCCCTCCGAATGCAGACGATTTAAGTCACATAACTCAATAGCCCGGAGAGTCAGCACGCAAATTCTGGAACAGGTTCCTCACCAAAAAGAACCAAATAGTCGACTGTCCGGACGCCGAAGCATTAGCAGCCTTTAAGCTCAACGTCCGAGACGAATGGCTTGCCAGACACCTCGGCCAGGAAAAACCAAGAACAATGGCCGCACTAACAAGCCTCATGACCCGCTTTTGCGTGGGGGAAGACAGCTGGGTGGCTAGATGCAGCACCAGCGACCCGAGTACATCCGAAGTAAGGGATGGAAATGGGAAATCACGACGCAGAAAAGATCAGCGCCGGAATAAGGAAAATGGCCCAAATAGCACAACGATCAACGCCAGATTCAAAAGCTCTCGGCCGAATAATAAAACACTGCCCCTCAAGGACAATAGCGACGAGCTATCCAACCTAAACAAAATTCAGGATAGGCTATGTCAAATACATAGTACCTCCGGGAAGCCTGCAAACCATACCCACAGAGATTGTTGGGTCTTCAAGCAGACTGCCCGACTTAACACCGAACGCAAGGGGCTCGACACACCAAGCGAAGACGATGACGAACCCCACAAGCAGCACACCGGAAAACAGAAGACTTTCCCACTAGAAGTCAAAACAGTGAACTCACTTCATGTGATAACATGAAAACACAATGCGGCACCTGCCGTACCAGGACACCGTCCGCAGAATGGGGATAGACCCTAGAAAATTTTTCCGTAGCAGCACTTCCTTCAAAGGAGTGACGCCAGGCCTTTAAGCCAATTGTACAGGCTCTATACCACTAGAAGTTGTGTTCGGTTCATCCGACAACCTCCATCGCGAAAAGCTCACTCTCCATATCGCCCCATCTAACAGTGGCCCTCAAACACTACTGGGACACGAAGCTTTCACCCGCTTTAACGCAATACCACATCACGCGTCTCTTACGCTTCAAATGCCCGGTCCACGCGGCATAATCTCATTAAAGAGTAACTCCGAGTGTTCCTCGACGACGGAGAACGTGAGGCCGCCTTGACAGCCACACACTAATCTGACCTTGCAGGTCAAAGACCCTAAAAACAGGTCATTCAGACCTCGGACACGGTTAGGCGAGTCTGGCGTAAATAAACAAGGGGCTTCCCAGCCGCATACCCCTTTACAAGGGGCCGCGCGTATAAACGATGAGAGCCAATAAAGCTCAACTTTATTCATCTTCCAAATTATACTTTATTTTAAATAAAACTTTTGCACGATATTTCTTCCAAACTAAGTCCTTCTCTTTTACAGATGAAGCACGTGCTACACCCGTCTAGGATACAGCACAACAGAGACACAGGCGCAGACGTGCAGCAGGGACCCGTTGCAAGGATTCTTTTCAGATTAAGACCCTGCGTAAACCTTTCTTACTGTCTCTTGTTGATACACATCCCCCGGTTTTCTACCATAACCGAGGAGGAGGCTGGCGTTTTGGCATCGGCCGCGTCAGAAGTTCCCGCCTGTACCTGGACACTAGGGGCTTAGGGAATTATTCTGCCCGGTATCATAAAGACCGAACACCTCAGGGAGTGTTCGGCGTCTCGAGTTAGGCCTTATATGCATCAGCTCCGAATCATGTCTTTGGTCAAATGTTGGGTTTGCCCGGCTCCTGTGTTTTGCTGCCTTATGTTCCGCTCCATCGGCTAACGCGGCACCAGGAGAACTACTGCGATTGTGCCCCGGTTCAGCTGGGCGAGCACCTCAGTAGAGAAAGCCGAAAACTGACTGTCATGATATAGCGAGAGACTGGTCAACCACTCGATCGACTATTGGAATGTTTAGAATTCCTCCGCTTTGACGAAGGACCGCTTCCCGGTCAAGCACATACGCGCCCCGAGTTCGGAGAGCGCGGTGCCTCTAGGGGCTATATAGTAGCCCCACCATCGAGCTCCTATGGCTAAGTGAAAGTGATAAAGCATTATAGTCCAGTTGCCTAGTTTGCTATGCTATTACCTCCTTCAAAGGACCAAGACGTTGGATTAAGTGTGAAAAAGCGTTTTTATTTTTTGCAAACACCCCCGCACCATGTGCGTGGGGGCTGAAGCCAAAGACTGCAACTTTCAGGTTATTCATACATATACGGCCGCACAGGAGATAGTTCAATACTTGAACGCACAAGTATAAAAAGCCGTTGCATTATAAACATGATCTTAGAAATCATACATGTCATTTAAACATAACATCTTTCGAGCACTGCGACTCTATTAAACGAGCGCCCTGCAGGACTTCCTCAAAATAGTGCTCGACGGGTAATCGGCTTTTGTCCGAACCCCGGGATGCAACAGCGGTGGCATCTATCTCCGCCCAGTATGTTTTACCTTGGGCGAGAACCATCCGTGCACCTTCTATGCATGCCGACCGCTTCATCGCCTTGATATGCGGGACCGCCCCAAGGAATTGCTGCAACAAGCCAAAATAACTCTTCGGCTTGGGCCTTCCCGACCACAGATGAGCGACCACATCCGTCATGGCAAGTCCGGACAATCTATTCAGCTCAGCCCACTCAGCTAGCCGATCGGCCAACGGGAGTGGACGCTCTGGACTATGGAATTGAGACCAGAAAAGCTCTTCCATTTCGTGATCCTTCTGGCTTCGGAAGTGCACGACTGCGTCCGCCGCACTCGCCGCCAAATCCAGATAAGGATCCTCCGCACCACACAATTGGCCCAACAGAGCATACTTCGGATCCATAAACTCCTACGCAGTAGAAAGGGCTTTCCAGCCGCAATGTCTCCGGCCTGACGCAGTTCCTCCTTCATAGCCCGCATCGCACCACGGGCATCCTTGGCTTCGGCGGCGGCCTTCTTCAGGTCCTCTTGCTCCGCTCGGCGTTCTCTTTCAAGAACCTCATAGCGGTCGGCAGCATCTTTTAATTTCGCGGCCATTCCGGCCATCTCCTCCCTGCTTCGGCAGTGAGCAGCCTTTTCGGCTTTTAGCTCTTCCGCTAACTTCGAGGCAGCCGCATCACTTTTCCTGGCTTGCTCCTTGGCTCGAGCAAGCTCTGCTCGAAGGTCTTCCACAGCAGCGGTGCCATCTGCATCAAGCATACAAATTGTAAGGAACGAGCATCAGCTCCCTTACTAGGCAACCGCGGAGCAACCACCTACCTTGCGACTCGTTAAGTCGTTTACTGACCAGCGCGATGTCCGCATCCGCAACATCGAGTTGCCTCTTCAGTTCGGCAACTCCATCAGTCCGGCTGGCCACCGGACGTTCCGCCACCTGCATAGGAAAGGCGACATTCTATAACTGAGATTATGATCCTTGGCACGCTGTCGCTTTCGACAGCATACCAAGTCTCAGGGGCTACTATCTATACAGGGAGCACTCCATGTGCAAAACTGTCAAAAGGTATGTCATTTTTTGCGTACCTCAAACCCCGTCAGCAAACTTCCGACGGCCCCATACAACCCGCTTTCGGCGGATGAGATCCTCTCAATCACCATACTCATTAATGTGCGGTGATCTTCTGAGATAGACACCCTCTTGAGCAAATCCTGCAGCTCCACCGGCCGTACTCCAATGGGTGCCGAACTCTCCGGCCCCGCCGGACTCGGGGAGACCCTCCGTGACGACACCTCAGGGTCGTCCGCCCTGCCCGACGGAGCGACAGATGGAGGTGTCTCACTCTCCATCATCTCCGGACGAAGGTCCCCCGAAGATGAGCTCTGCTGAGATGGGCTGAGATCCGAACTGCAAGGTGAAAACTTTGGTTACCTTTGGAAATAATACAGGGGCATCCCCTATTAAAAAAATCCCCCTTTTTTACTTACGGCTCGCTGGAGGGCTGAATCCTCTGGGGAGACTGTGCGGCCGGGGCTCTTCCCGGTGCAGGACCTTCCGGCGCAGATTTCCTTTCCCGCTTTGAGCCCTTGGCCTCCGGGTCTTCGAAAGCGGTCCTCTTCTCCCCCTGGAAGGAGGGATTCTTGATCCCCCCTTATTGAAGGCCTCCTTGGCAGAGGTGGTAGTTTCCCTGTGCCCCCCTTCGCTCCCCTCCGGAGGCGCAAACTCCAACATTTTGACTAACACGGGATCCGGCGTGGTCTCAGGGAGGGGGGCCGGACACCGTATCAGTTTTGCTTGCGCTATCCACTCCTGTCCAAGGGATAGCTGGTTAAAAGGCAAACCCATGATAAATAAATGGACAATATGTCCGGACACAGGGCTACTTACTTGAGTATCTGGGCGATTGCAGCTTAGGCCAGCGTCCTCGGTCAAGTCCGGACGCATCTCTTGCGATCCGAAGAACAGTTTGTACATCTCCGCGGGTGTCAAACCCATGAAGTGTTGGAGAGCTCGTGGCCCCTCCGGATTAAATTCCCACCGGCGGAGGGGGCGAAGATTGCAGGGCAGAAGGCGCCGGATCAGCATAACCTGTGCCACTACGACCAGATTAATCTCCCTTTCTTGGAGGCCTTGAATCCGGTCCTGCAACAGGGGTACGTCTTTGGACGGCCCCCAGTTAAGCTCCTTGTTGGCCCATGACGTCAGCCGTTGTGGAGGGCCCGAGCAGAAGACGGGCGGCGGCCTCCGCCTGCTGCCCCTGGGAGCGGTAATATAGAACCACTCTTGTTGCCACAAGCCGAGCTCCTCCTGAAAAGAGCCCTCGGGCCATGGAGCATCAGCCCTCTTGCTTATAACCGCCCCGCCGCACTCTGCCTGACGCCCCTCAATCATCTTCCGCTCCACGTTGAAGGTTTTGAGCCACAAGCCGAAGTGAGGGGTAGTGCGGAGGAAGGCTTCGCAGACGATAATGAATGGTGAGATGTGGAGGATGGACTCCGGAGCCAAGTCATGGAATTCCAGCCCATAGTTGAACATGAGCCCCCTCACGAAGGGATCCATCGGGAAGCCTAAACCCCGACGGAGGTGAGACACGAACACGACGCTCTCGCCGGGCTTAGGAGTAGGAATAACTTGCCCTCGGGCAGGCAACCTATGCGAAATCTCGTAGGTCAAGTACCTGGCGTCTCTCAGCTTTAGCACGTATTCTTCCGTGATGGAAGAGGGCATCCACCGGCCTCGTAGGTCGGAGCCGGACATTGTCGAAGGTCGAAGGTACCCGAATCTGGAGCCCTGGGTGTTGGAACTTGGGGTGAGGGGCGGATTCGATTGAGGATTGAAGAAAAAGAATGGGCCTTGGTCTCATTATAAAGAGGAAGAATACCAAGAGCCGTCCCCGTGACCGTCTGGAACCCGCCTTCGATGGAGGGGGCGTGGCAACGGGCGCGGTTGGGTTGCCCACGTCCGTATTTATGAGAATCCTGGAATAAGGGGAACACGATCTCTGCTTCGACAAGACGTGCCAAGGAAACCGCTTCGCTAAACACGCTGAGCTGGTATAATAAAAACGATTCAAGTAAAGGCTTGGTAGTGGTGTGACATCACGCCACCAAATACGTCAGCAGATTGAACTTGTGTAAATATTATTCTCTCTACGGTGGGACGTGGAATTTATTTTGCAGAGCCGGACACTATCTTGGTGTTCACAATCTTCCATAAATTATTCGGAGGAGGAACCCACCTTGCAATGCCGAAGACAATATGCGTGCCAAACTCGTCGTCATTGAAGCCTGGTTCAGGGGCTACTGAGGGAGTCCTGGACTAGGGGGTGTCCGGATAGCCGAACTATCATCATCGGCCGGACTCCAAGACTATGAAGATACAAGATTGAAGACTTCGTCCCATGTCCGGATGGGACTTTCCTTGGCGTGGAAGTCAAGCTTGGTGATACGGATATGTAGATCTCCTACCATTGTAACCGACTCTGTGTAACCCTAGCCCTCTCCGGTGTCTATATAAACCGGATGGCTTTAGTCCGTAGGACGAACAACAATCATACCATAGGCTAGCTTCTAGGGTTTAGCCTCCTTGATCTCGTGGTAGATCTACTCTTGTAACACACATCATCAATATTAATCAAGCAGGATGTAGGGTTTTACCTCCATCAAGAGGGCCCGAACCTGGGTAAAACATCGTGTCCCTTGTCTCCTGTTACCATCCGCCTAGACGCACAGTTCGGGACCCCCTACCCGAGATCCGCCGGTTTAGACACCAACACCCGCCTCTTCTCCCAAAGAAGTAGTGGCCTCCGCCGCGCGATAGAGTAGGCCATGTGCCATCCATCGTACCGAGCAACACGGGGAAAGTCTGACGTTGACTCCTGTAATGGACGTTGTCAATGGACCCTGGCACCAGCGGCGGCGACATGATTTCGATTGATGGATTGACCACTTCTTCGACATGCACGAACACTCGATATAGGTACATCCCTAACATGGTCCGCGGCGGCCTTGGTGGCGACGAATAGTACAACCCTGTTTCATGCACCGGTATCTCAACACCAATCACCTTCGGTATGGTGGACGGCTTCTTCATCCATGGCATAACCGTCAGAGCCCAGTTGTCTGGAGGAACAAACATGCTTACGAGCTCACCTCCAAGGTCATTGATAAGCTCATTCATGGACTCGTTGTTCCAAGCACGTGTAGGCATGCCGTGGAAGGTAAGCTTTGTTAAAAACTCAAGCTCAGAGGGCACCGATCCCCATCCTGGGTGCCACCAATCAAAGCTCACCAGCGCAACATCGCAGAACAAACACCAGAAGATTCAAACACATGATTGCAGTTGAAAGTTGTCCGGAACCTGACGAAGAAATTAGCCGGTGGCGGATAGACTTCGACGAGCAAGTCACTTATTTGGATGCCGTGCACAATGCCAAGAGCTTTGACAAGGTCGTCCGGTGAGATGGGAGGCCGGTTGTCGTTGGTGGTTACCATCAACACTTTGCCGGCAAACTGGTCGTCAAGCGCCGCCATGCCACTATTGAGCGACAACACGCAGTGACCGAAGGCAGGACGGACCTCAGGATTTCCGGCTCAGAAATACGCGTTGACCGGCAACATGATAGTGCGCTTGAGTATAGGGAGTACATGAGGGGTGAGGGAGTCCTGGAGTAAGGGGTGGCCGGATAGCCGAACTATCATCATCGGTCGGACTCCAAGACTATGAAGATACAAGATTGAAGACTTCGTCCCGTGTCCGGATGGGACTTTCCTTGGCGTGGAAGGCAATCTTGGCGATACGAATATATAGATCTCCTACTATTGTAACCGACTCTGTGTAACCCTAGCCCTCTCCGGTGTCTATATAAACCGGATGGCTTTAGTCCGTAGGACGAAGAACAATCATACCATAGGCTAGCTTCTAGGGTTTAGCCTCCTTGATCTCGTGGTAGATCCACTCTTGTAACACACATCATCAATATTAATCAAGCAGGACGTAGGGTTTTACCTCCATCAAGAGGGCCCGAACCTAGGTAAAACATCGTGTCCCTTGTCTCTTGTTACCATCCGCCTAGACGCACAGTTCGGGACCCCCTACCCGAGATCCGCCGGTTTTGACACCGACATTGGTGCTTTCATTGAGAGTTCCTCTGTGTCGTCACCGATAGGCTCGATGGCTTCTTCGATCATCAACAACGACGCAGTCCAGGGTGAGACCTTCCTCCCCGGACAGATCTTCGTATTCGGCGGCTTTGCACTGCGGGCCAATTCGCTTGGCCAGCTGGAGCAGATCGAAAGCTACGCCCCTGGCCGTCAGGTCAGATTTGGAAGTTTGAACTTCACGGCTGACATTCGCGGGGACTTGATCCTCGATGGATCCAAGCCACAGCCGAGCGTGCCGCACTGTCACGATGGGCATGATTTAGCTCTGCAGCTGGACAGTATCCTGGAGGCCGCACTCGAGTCCTCTTCGATCTTCAATTCAGAGCCGGCTGCGCAGATCGAGGACGGATGGCTAGACACCGCCTCGGGGGCTGCAACCTCTACGGCGATAGAGCCGAACACTGATCTTGTCCCTCATGAAGCCCGTGACTCCTCGTCGGACTCCTCGCCGGACTCCGAGCCTCCCGCGCCCCCTCCAATCGAATCCGGTTGGGCGTCGATCATGGAGTTCACCGCCACGGACATCTTTCAACACTCACCTTTAAGCGACATCTTGAATTCGCTAAAGTATCTCTCGTTATCAGGAGAGCCCTGGCCGGACTGCGGTCAGGATGGTTGGGATGCGGACGACGAAGAAATTCAAAACCCACCCACCACCCACTTAGTAGCCACTGTCAACGATCTAACCAACATGCTAGACTACGACTCCGAAGATATCGACGGTATGGACGACGATGCCGGAGACGACCAAGAACCAGCGCCTATCGGGCACTGGAAAGCCACCTCATCATATGACATATACATGGTGGATATCCCAAAGGATGGGGATGGCGAAGGAACAGCGGAGGATGACCCCTCCAACAAACAGCCCAAGCGCTGGCGTCAGCGACGCCGCTCTAAATCCCGCCACAGCAAGAATGAAGATTCCGGCACCAGAGATAATAACACCCTAGATAGTGCCGAAGACAACCCCCTCCAGCAAGATTCAGCACAGGAGGACGAAGACGCTAGCCCTCATGAGAGAGCGGCAGAAGAAGAGGTAGAGGATTATATGCCTCCCTCCGGAGACGAGGCAAGCCTCGACGACGACGAATTCGTCGTGCCTGAGGATCCCATCGAACAAGAGCATTTTAAATGCAGGCTTATGGCCACGGCAAACAACCTCAAGAAAAAGCAACAACAGCTTAGAGCTGATCAAGATCTGCTAGCCGGCAGATGGACTGAAGTCCTCGCGGCCGAAGAGCATGAGCTCGAACGCCCCTCCAAAATTTACCCTAAACGCAAGCTGCTCCCCCGATTAGAGGAGGAGGCGTATGAACCTACATCACCAGCAGACAATACGGCTGACCGACCACCCCGTGGTCGCGACAGAGAGGCCCCCAGGCCCTTCACTAAAACCATACCCCGGCATCGCTCGAAAAGCACAAAGCCACAGGGGAGCACTTCGGACTTGCGAGATATATTGGAGGATAAGGCAAGACAATCACGATCGATCTATGGATCGCGTGGGCGCCCCATGATACGTGACGACAACCGTCGCGCCGGACACAGTAAGTCTGGCCGGGCTGAACAAAATAGACAAAGCTCTTTTGAGCTCCATCGTGATATCGCCCAGTACAGAGGCGCCGCACACCCACTATGCTTCACAGATGAAGTAATGGATCATCAAATCCCCGAAGGGTTTAAACCCATGAACATTGAATCCTACGATGGCACAACAGACCCCGCGGTTTGGATCGAAGACTATCTCCTTCACATCCACATGGCCCGCGGTGATGATCTTCATGCCATGAAATATCTCCCACTCAAGCTTAAAGGACCAGCCCGACATTGGCTTAATAGCTTGCCAGCAGAGTCAATTGGGAGTTGGGAAGACCTGGAAGCCGCATTCCTCGACAACTTCCAAGGAACGTATGTGCAACCACCAGACACTAATGACCTAAGACACATAATTCAGCAGCCAGACGAATCGGCCAGACAATTCTGGACACGGTTCTTAACCAAGAAAAACCAAATCATCGACTGTCCGGACGCGGAGGCCCTCGCGGCCTTCAAGCATAACATCCACGACGAGTGGCTTGCCCGGCACCTGGGACAGGAAAAGCCAAAATCCATGGCAGCCCTCACATCACTCATGACCCGCTTCTGCGCAGGTGAGGACAGCTGGCTAGCACGCAGCAACAACCTCAGCAAAAAATTTGGCAGTCCGGATTTCAAGGACCATAATGGCAGGTCGCGTCGCAACAAAAACAAACGCCGCATTAACGGTGATAATAGTGAAGATACGGCAATCAATGCCGGATTCAGAGGCTCTAAACCCGGTCAGCGGAAAAAGCCATTCAAAAGAACCACTCCGGGTTCGTCCAATTTGGACCGAATACTCGACCGCTCGTGCCAGATACACGGCACCCCCGAAAAGCCAGCTAACCACACCAACAGGGACTATTGGGTATTCAAGCAGGCAGGCAAGTTAATTGCCGAAAACAATGACAAGGGGCTGCATAGTGATGACGAGGAAGAGACCCGACCGCCAAACAATGGAGGACAGAAGGGTTTCCCCCCACAGGTGCGGACGGTGAACATGATATACGCAACACACATACCCAACAGAGAGCGGAGGCGTGCACTCAGGGATGTATACGCGATGGAGCCAGTTGCCCCGAAGTTCAATCGATGGTCCTCCTGCCCGATCACTTTCGACCGAAGGGACCACCCCACCAGCATCCGCCATGGCAGATTTGCCGCATTGGTTTTAGACCCAATCGTCGATGGATTTCACCTCACCAGAGTCCTGATGGACGGCGTCAGCAGCCTGAACCTGCTTTATTAGGATACAGTGCGCAAAATGGGCATAGACCCCTCAAGGATTAAACCTACCAAGACAACCTTTAAAGGCGTCATACCAGGTTTAGAAGCCAATTGTAGAGGCTCAGTTACACTGGAAGTGGTCTTCGGATCCCCGGATAACTTCCGAAGCGAGGAGTTAATCTTCGACATAGTTTCGTTCCGCAGCGGCTATCATGCCCTGCTCAGACGTACCGCGTTCGCAAAGTTCAACGCGGTGCCACACTACGCATACCTCAATCTCAAGATGCCAGGCCCTCGAGGAGTCATCACGGTCAACGGAAACACTGAATGTTCTCTCCGAACGGAGGAACATACAGCGGCTCTCGCGGCAGAAGTACAGTGCAGCCTCTTAAGGCAATTCTCGAGTCCGGTCGTTAAGCAACCGGACACGACCAAACGCGCCCGGAGTAACCTACAACAAGACCACCTGGCACGTCCCGAGCATGTGTAGCAGTGCGGCCCCAACCCCAACCCCTGCCAAATTTCAAGACAGGTCATTCGCGTACACCACTACGCTTTGGAGATACCATGGGCATGGGGAGAGGGGCACGACCACGATAGGCCCAGAATGCGGCTCAACCACACCAGGGGCTCTCAAGTGTGTCGTTCTTTTTTTCTTTTTCCTTTTTATTTTTACCCACAGGACTCCGTTTGTCAGAGGCCCTGTCCGGCAGCAGACATGCCGAACTCACGATGCAACCGCCAGGGAAGGAGAAAGGCTACAACGAATATCCAGGTGGTCTCCATTACGAGCATTAAATCTGTTTTATGCACCATTCCGCAGCCTACCCCTGGAGGGGGACATATTTAATAGTCCCATCCCTTGCTTATCGTTCTGCACTTACAGCAATTTTTCTTGAATAAGTAATGCAGCACCTTTTTGCTTCCAATTGCATTTCTTTCTTATACGTATGTTCATTTATGACATGTTGCATCCGTACATTTTGGTACGGCTAAATACACTAGGGGCTTATGTTTCCCGCATCATGGTTAGATAAGTCCGAACACTTTCACAAGTGCGGCACTGCGAACTTATAGCTTTATATGCATCGGCTCCGAATCATGTCTTGGGTCAATAGTTGGGTTTGCCCGGCTCCCATGTTTTGGTACCTTACGTTCCGTTGTATCGGCTAAGGTAGCACTGGGAGAACCACTGCGATTGCGCCCTAGTTGAGCTGGGCGAGCGCCTCAGTGGAGAAAGCTAAAACTGACCGTCATGATGAGGCGAGAGTTGGTCGCTGTTCGAGAGGTTTTTTGCGAGTCCTTAAAGAATTATGCCGCTTAGAGCGAGGAGCCGACTTTGTCCGGCCCAGGCGTGGATAGCGCCCCAAATTTGGCCTTCTGAATACTAGGGGCTTCACCGAAATTTAAAATTATAGAATTCTATGGCTAAGTGAGACTGTTCAAGCACTATAAGTCCGGTTGCCTTGTTCGTTGTGTTGAGCGCCTCCCTAGATGGACCCAAATATGGGAACAAGAGTGCTCCAATTTATCCCGAACACCCCAGCACTCGTGGCATGGGGGCTGAAGCAAATGACTTGCCATCTCTCAGATTTGATAAACAGCTGCACAGAAGGTAATATTTTAAATTAAAAAGCGTTGCTTAGCGCATATGAACTAAGTTTTCAAGCGCACAGGATAACAAAATGCGAGTCTACTCAAATATTACATCTTTGGAGCACTCGCCCGCAATAGTGCGGGCACCCTTCAGCACACTCTTATAATACATCTCGGGCGTGCGATGCTCCTTGCCTTGCGGTGGTGCGTCCGTCACAAGCTTCTGAGCATCCATCTTGCCCCAGTGCACCTTTGCGCGGGCAAGGGCCTGACGGGCACCTTCAATACAGGCGGAGTGCTTGATGACTTCAACCCAAGGACACGCATCCACCAGCCGCCGCACCAGGCTGAAGTAGCTCCCAGGCATGGCCTCCTTCGGCCACAGCCGAACTATGAGGCCCTTCATGGCCTGTTAGGCCGCCTTGTGGAGCTCGACCAGCTGCTTCAGCTGGTCGCTAAGGGGCACTGGATGTCCGGCCTCAGCATACTGAGACCAGAAGACCTTCTCCGTTGAGCTCCCCTCCTCGGCCCGGTAGAACGCGGCAGCATCGGACACGCTGCGAGGAAGATCTGCGAACGCTCCTGGAGAGCTCCGAATTCGGGTAAGCAACAGGTAATTAACACTCACATGCTTACTTTGCATGAAAAATGCCTTACCCGCTGCTATTTTCTTCAACGCCTCGATTTCTTGGAGGGCCTTGTAGGCTTCGGCTTTAGCGGCTTTGGCACTCTCAAGAGCCGTTGCAAGCTCAGACTCTCGAGTCTTCGAGTCACGCTCCAGGCTCTCATGTTTTTTCACGAGATCCTGGAGCTCTTGCTGTACCTCCGCCACCCGCGCCTCCTGCTTCTCTCGCTCGGTGCGCTCCGCGGCCGCATTACGTTCGGCCGGGGCCACCGCCTCCTTCAGGGTAGCCACCTCGTTAGTGGCCCCTGCAATACCCACGTTATCCTTGTCATTCTTTTTTGCAACCAAAATCCTTTTCTGTAAGGTACAATTTTAATAAGGTCTTACTCACCTTCCTTGTCCTCGAGCTGCTTCTTGGCATGGCCGAGCTCGTTCTCGGACCGCTCGAGGCTTTGCTTCAAAGTATTGACCTCCGCACTCAGTGCGGCAGAGGTCAGCAGCGCAACCTGCAATCCCATATTGACATATTTTTTATGACTCCTGCGTATATCATTTTAGATCCTCAGTACGGCTTTTCTTTCCGAACACCGAACCGAGCATCAGGGGCTACTGTCTATGCGGTACTATTTTACATATATCAAAATTCTTACCTCAAAGCCTATTAGAAGGCTACTGCACGCTTCGGTCAGCCCACTCTTGGCGAGTTGAACCTTCTGAATCACCGCACTCATAACAGTGCGGTGTTCCTCTTCGATGGAGGCGCCATTGAGCGCCTCCAGCAAGCTATCCGGCGCCTCCGGTTGGACGGAGGCTGCCGGCGTCACGGTCTTGCCCTTCTTACGAAGGGGCCACCCGCCGGACTCCGGAGCCACTAAGGGTTCCGGGGCCGAGTCCGGTGCAAATTCCGGGAGGTTGTCCTGCGACACCTCCGGGGCCTCCTCCTCCTGGTGGGTCCCTTCCCGGGATCCCACCTCGGCTTCATCCGCATCACGGGGGGTGGAGGCGGTCGGAAGAGAATCCATATCCAACGCACCTAAGGACCCGCTCGACAAAGCGGGAAGATCATCCTTGGGCGGACTGCAGGGTTGTATACGGCATTAGAAAGACATTACGTGGCGAAAAGAAAAACCATGAAGTTATTCGGGAGTCCGGATACTTACGATCTCGCCAGGGGCTTGGCCCTTGGAGGCCAGTCCTTGTCATCGTCACTGGCGTTGGCAGAGCAATCCGGGGAAAGAGTTTTCCCTTCTTGGACCCTTCGGCCTCCCTCATTGGGGAGGCCTTCCTTTTCCTCCCTCCCCCCGCGGGGGGAGAGGCTTTCTTCTTCTCCTCCTCACCTTTGTGAGAGGAGTCGGACTCGGAGTCGTCATCCGATAACACCTGAAAACGGGAACTCTTCCGAGTCCCCGTGGCCTTCTTCTTGGCCTTCTTCTCCGGCACAACATGGGGTGCCGGGGCCAGCAGCCTCGTTAGGCGGGCGTCCGCTGGGTCCTCTGGCAATGGGGCCGGACAGATAGTCTGCTCGGCCTTCGCCAGCCAGCCCGGTCAAAGGAAAAGGAGTTTAGATCCCGCATAGAGTCAAACTTTGGAAAACAAGCGTCCCATAAAAGACACAATCACTTACCTCGTCAGCCGGACGCTGCGAGCTGAATCCGCGATCTTCGGTAGTGGATGCGGGATCCTCGGCGCCCTTGAGCAACACCTTCGAGACATCTTCGTACGTAGTGTCGAAGAGCCCGCTCAAAGTCTGGTGCTACGCTCGATCGAACTCCCACATGTTGAAGCCCCGTGTAAAGTATCTCACCATATTGATGGTACGTGGAATGATGCACAGTTTCAAACTATCATCATCTCCTAGCGACTCGTTAAGTCGTTTATTGACCAGCGCGATGTCCGCATCTGCAACATCGAGTTGCCTCTTCAGTTCGGCAACTCCATCAGTCCGGCTGGCCACCGAACATTCTGCCACCTGCATAGGAAAGGCAACATTCTATAACTGAGATTATGATCCTTGGCACGCTATCGCTTTCGACAGCATACCAAGTCTCAGGGGCTACTATCTATACAGGGCGCACTTCATGTGCAAAACTGTCAAAAGTATGTCATTTTTTGTGTACCTCAAACCCCGTCAGCAAGCTTCCGACGGCCTCATACAACCCGCTCTCGGCGAATGAGATCCTTTCAATCACCGTACTCATTAATGTGCGGTGATCTTCTGAGATAGACGCCCTCTTGAGCAAATCCTGCAGCTCCACTAGCCGTACTCCAATGTGTGCCGGACTCTCCGGCCCCGCCGGACTCGGGGAGCCCTCCGTGACGACACCTCAGGGTCGACCGCCCTGCCCGGTGGGGTGGCAGATGGAGGCGTCTCGCTCTCCATCATCTCCGGACGAAGGTCCCCCGAAGATGAGCTCTGCTGAGATGGGCTGAGATCCGAACTACAAGGTGAAAACTTCGGTTACCTTTGGAAATAATGAAGGGGCGTTCCCTATTACTAAATTCCCCCTTTTTTTACTTACGGCTCGCTGGAGGGCTGATTCCTATGGGGAGACTGTGCGGCCGGAGCTCTTCCCGGCGCAGGACCTTCCGGTGTAGATTTCCTTCCCCGCTTTGAGGCCTTGGCCTCCGGGTCTTCGGAAGCGGTCCTCTTCTCCCCCTGGAAGGAGGGATTCTCGATTCCCCCCTTATTGAAGGCCTCCTTGGCAGAGGTGGTAGTTTCCCTGTGCCCCCCTTCGCTCTCCTCCGGAGGCGCAACCTCCAACATTTTGACTAACACGGGATCCGGCGTGGTCTCAGGGAGGGGGGCCGGACACCGTATTAGTTTTGCTTGCGCGATCCACTCCTGTCCAAGGGATAGCTGGTTAAAAGGCAAACCTATGATAAATAAAGGGACAATATGTCCGGACACAGGGCTACTTACTTGAGTATCCGGGCGATTGCAGCTTAGGCCAGCGTCCTCGGTCAAGTCCGAACGCATCCCTTGCGATCAGAAGAACAGTTTGTACATCTCCGCGGGTGTCAAACCCATGAAGTATTGGAGAGCTCGTGGCCCCTCCGGATTAAATTCCCACAGGCGGAGGGGCGACGTTTACAAGGCAGAAGGCGCCGAATCAGCATAACCTGTGCCACTACGACCAGATTAATCTCCCTTTCTTGGAGGCCTCAAATCCGGTCCTGCAACAGGGGTACGTCTTTGGACGGCCCCCAGTTAAGCCCCTTGTTGACCCATGACGTCAGCCGTTGTGGAGGGCCCGAGCGGAAGACGGGCGGCGGCCTCTGCCTGCTGCCCCTGGGAGCGGTGATATAGAACCACTCCTGTTGCCACAAGCCGAGCTCCTCCTGAAAAGAGCCCTCGGGCCATGGAGCATAGGCCCTCTTGCTTATAACCACCCCGCCGCACTCTGCCTTATGCCCTTCTATCATCTTCGGCTCCACGTTGAAGGTTTTGAGCCACAAGCCGAAGTGAGGGGTAGTGCGGAGGAAGGCTTCGCAGACGACAATGAATGGTGAGATGTGGAGGATGGACTCCGGAGCCAAGTCATGGAATTCCAGCCCATAGTAAAACATGAGCCCCCTCACGAAGGGATCCATCGGGAAGCCTAAACCCCGACGGAGGTGAGACACGAACACGACGCTCTCGCCGGGCTTGGGAGTAGGAATAACTTTCCCTTGGGCAGGCAACCTATGCGAAATCTCGTAGGTCAAGTACCTGGCATCTCTCAGCTTTAGCACGTCCTCTTTTGTGACGGAAGAGGGCATCCATCGGCCTCGTAGGTCGGAGCCGGACATCGGCGAAAGTCGAAAGTACTCGAATCTGGGGCCCGAGGTGTTGGATCTCAGGGCAAGGGGCGGATTCGATTGAGGATTGAAGAAAAAGAACGGGCCGTGGTCTCATTATAAAGAGGAAGAATACCAAGAGCCGTCCCCGTGACCGTTTGGAACCCGCCTTCCATGGAGGGGGCGTGGCAACGGGCGCGGTTGGGTTACACACGTCCGTATTTATGAGAATCCCGGAATAAGGAGAACATGATCTCCGCTTTGACAAGACGTGCCGTGGAAACCGCTTCGCTAAACGCGGTGAGGTGGTACAATAAAAACAATTCGAGTAAAGGCTTGGTAGTGGTGTGACGTCATGCCACCAAATACGTCAGCAGATTGAACTTGTGTAATATTATTTTCTCTATGGTGGTACGTGGAATTAATTTTGCAGAGCCGGACACTATCCTGGTGTTCACAATCTTCTATAAATTATTCGGGGGAGGAACCCGCCTTGCAATGCCGAAGACAATATGCGCGCCGGACTCGTCATCATTGAAGCCTGGTTCAGGGGCTACTCAGGGAGTCCTGGACTAGGGGGTCTCCGGATAGCCGAACTATCATCATCGTCCGGACTCCAAGACTATGAAGATACAAGATTGAAGACTTCGTCCCGTGTCCGGATGGGACTTTCCTTGGTGTGGAAGGCAAGCTTGGCTATACGGATATATAGATCTCCTACTATTGTAACCGACTCTGTGTAACCCTAGCCCTCTCCGGTGTCTATATAAACCGGATGGCTTTAGTCCGTAGGACGAAGAACAATCATACCATAGGCTAGCTTCTAGGGTTTATCCTCCTTGATCTCGTGGTAGATCCACTCTTGTAACACACATCATCAATATTAATCAAGCAGGACGTAGGGTTTTACCTCCATCAAGAGGGCCCGAACCTGGGTAAAACATCGTGCCCCTTGTCTCCTGTTACCATCCGCCTAGACGCACAGTTCGGGACCCCCTACCCGAGATCCGCCGGTTTTGACACCAACAAGTGGGATTTGGGGGAACTGGAGTAGGAATCGAGATTCCAGAGGTGGGGAAGGGGCGGGAGATTGTGGATGAAAAGGTAGCATGAATTTCTAATACGCGCCAATATGCTCTCGGTGCGCAAGCGCACGAAAACACTGGTGCCACCCACATGTCGGCCTAAGAGTCCTTATTCTATCTTTTTTGTAAAGCCCGGCCTTTTTTGAGGATCTTTTGAGAGCCCGGCCTGAGAGTTATAATTGACCTGTTTGGCATTGCATTACTACTTGGCCCATAATCAACGACACCTCACTAGCCCAAACAAGTGTACATCATCAAAAAGATAGTGAGCTCAAATTATAACTTGAAAAAAGGAGATATACTCTGATCACAGGAGAATGGTGATGCCCTCATTAGCCCACCAGCAGTTCGAGACAATAAATAGTATGAAACAATGATATATACAACATTCAAACACTGACTAGTGACTACTACTAACATAAACAACAAGACATGATAGTTCATAAGAAGTTTTGCTACACCACCAGAATGCACCCATCTGCAGCACTCAGACTCTCGTGATCCAGCCGAGAATGACATTCTAAATAGAGACAACTATTACATAGTAAGAGTGACATAGACGAGGATGGCCAAATGACAAGGAATTTGCATACCAAAAGAGAGAACTACCCATCCAGAACATGCACCAAAGACAGCAAGTCATTCGAAGAGGGATAATCCAACATCATCATAATTTGCAGCCCCGCTTCAGCGAACAGTGATCCAGAGAGACCAGTACTCCACCCTTTTGACGCAACAAGCCAATTACCTATCAACCTGAAGGCTTGAACCACATCACTGCCTGTCGTAATTGAGACATCCAAGCATGAAAGTTAATCTCGATGCCTTTGTCATTCTCACCTTCTTTTGGCAGGAGGCTATATCGTTGGCAATCAGCGGAGTTTGCTCCTAAACTCCTAGGGCTCGTCATGTAGACACAATTTTCCATAGCAAATAGAGCCTCTCTTCCATCAAGGTCCTTGCCAATGGTGATCTCCTGGTTAATCAAATAATTGATTCTGAGGAACAGAGAGTGTGAACCAAGGTTGTTTACCGGCTGTCGGTGTCAAAACCGGCAGATCTCGGGTAGGGGGTCCTGAACTGTGCGTCTAAGGCTAATGGTAATAGGAGGCAGGGGACATGATGTTTACCCAGGTTCGAGCCCTCTCAATGGAAGTAATACCCTACTTCTTGCTTGATTGATCTTGATGATATGAGTATTACAAGAGTTGATGTACCACGAGATCATAGAGGCTAAACCCTAGAAGCTAGCCTATGATTATGATTGTTCTTGTCCTACGGACTAAACCCTCCGGTTTATATAGACATTGGAGGGGGCTAGGGTTACACTGAGTCAGTTACATAGAAGGAGATCTACTGATCCGAATTGCCAAGCTTGCCTTCCACGCAAAGGAGAGTCCCACCCAGACACGGGACGAAGTCTTCAATCTTGTATCTTCATATTCCGATAGTCCGGCCAAAGTATATAGTCCGGCTGTCCGAGGACACCCTAATCCAGGACTCCCTCACCCGCCTCCAACTCAAAAATCTTGAAGGCCCCAACAAGCTGGTATCCAGCTCATAGACGTAACAACCACTGTCCGGATACTCATGTATTTCATGGTGCTTGTATACATTGGGGTTTTTGCAATTTAACTTTTCCGGCTCGTGTGTCCATATGATCATCAGTCTTTTGCGGTTGTCTGATCGGGCGAGGAACTAGTTGTGCTTCCCTGCTTTTGGCAAAGGTGGTGTTTTTTTGACCAGGAATAGTAGGAAAGGCTCCTACTGTGTTAATATATTATTAAGTCAAGGGGGCACTGTACAATGGAGTATTTACATGGTGTGAGTCTCAACCACTTTGTGTCAAGAGAAAGATATGCTAGTTTTGTGGAATATCAAAGAGAGTTTACAAAATTAAGAATGAAAGGCCTATGTGCCTCTTTAACCCTGTGCTGGAGTAGTTCAAAGTCTCTCTTGAATCTGCCAAGCCAGGACTGGAAGGAGAGAGGTATAGCCCTGAAGTGATGATTGTTTCTCTCCTTCCAGATTCTCCAAGCCGCCATAATGAATTTTTCCATGAACAAAGGTGACGGATGGACATTCTTCTGGTCTTGAATAGCTTGCAGCCGGCCGGGGAAGGGTTCCCATAGTATATCAATTTTATCCCTGAATTGTTTGCTGAAGTAGCATGTGAAGATCATGTGTTCAACAATTTCCTTGATGTTTTGGTCACAAAGTAGGCAGTTGTGGTCATCCCCGATGTTGTAGTGTCTTCGTTTAAGCATATTGTGTGTGTTGAGTCTATCGTGAAACATCAGCCAAGCAAACACCTTTAACTTCATCGTGCATTTTGATTCAAATCCAACTGAAGGCATGGTGGGAGTGCACATCTCTGAAGAAGAAACGGTAGTAATCCGTGGATTTGAAGCTCATTTTGCCCCAGGTGTAATGCCACACATCCGAAGTTGCCATTGATGGCTGTAGCGCAGCAGCAATGGTTTGCATGTGTCTGATCTCTGCATGGGCTTGGGGTGACAGTGGAAGGTGGAACGCTTCATGTAGTGACGTTATCCCCAAGAAATCCTTGACTGAGACGTCTTTGTTGCACATGGATGTGAGTCTTGCAGAGGCTGATCATCCCAGAGGTCCTTCCAAAACAGGGAAGTGGTGCCACAGACAATGTTGATGCGTGAGACTCCCCTAAACTTGGCAGAGAGTTTGATAATATCGTGCCACTAAAAGGAGCCAACTGGATCAGAAGCATGTGGTATTTTCTCTATATAGTACAAGTCCCAAGTCAGTTATACCCTAGGAATGTCCATCTTATTGTAGAATTTATGCAAAAATTTGAGGAGCAAAGCTTCATTCTGAATACATAGGTTGAGGACCCATAGACCACCTTTATTTTTGGGTTTACACACCATATCCCAGGCGGCCAGAGAGTTACATTTGTCGCCTTGCTCAGTTTTCTTGATCCACAAGCATCTCCTTCTAATTTTATCAAGCATTTCAATAAGCTTTGGTGGAAAATGAAGAGTGAACATTGCATAAATGAGTAGGGATGTGACTGTCGACTTAAGAAGGGTCAATTTCCCTGCATGTGACATGAGAGAAAGTGTGGAGGAAAGACTCCTTTCAATAGAACAGACGAGCGGCATGAAATCTTGGATTGTGGGATGAGAAGTGCCCAAAGGAAGACCGAGGTATGTGAAAGGCATGGCACCAATCGAGCACTCAAAGATCGAGGCAATTTGCATGGCAAGATCGTGTTCCAAGTTAATGGGAATGAGTGTTGATTTATGGAAGTTGATCTTGAGACCGATGAATTGGGCATAGCTCGTGAGGATATTTATGATAATCAATGCTTGGAGAGGGCAGGCGGGCATGAGCAAAAATGTGTCATCGGCATATTGCACAATCGGGTAATCCATTTGGTCATTGCTAGGAAATGGCAGATGGGTCAACCCATTTCGATATGCATCATTGATGGCAGACTGGAGTAGGTCAGACGCAAGGACGAAGATGAGGGGTGAGAGAGGGTCACCCTGACGAACACCCGACGACAATGAAACTGCCTGCCCGGAACACCATTAAGAAGAATGGATGATTTTCCCGAAGAGAAGATGGATTTAATCCAAGAAATCCATTTGTCATTGAAACCATGTGCTTCATGATGTTAATCATTGGATCATGCACAATGGTGTCAAAAGCTTTGGCAAAATCCAATTTGAGCAACATGATTGGACGTTTTGAGGCTTGACATTGATGAATATACTGGAAAGTCCAAGCTAGGAAATCTTGGATAGATCTTCCACCTATGAATCCATACTGGTTGTGATGAATAATTCGCAGAATGACTTTTTGCAAGCGGTCAGCCAGCAAGTTGGTGATGAGCTTGAGGCTGCAATTGAGCAGAATGATTGGGCGATAATCATTGACAGTAGATGGAGACCCATTTTTCGGGATAAGAGTGATTAAACCATCAGTAATGCTTTGGAGATTAAGCGTGCCATCATGGAATTGATTGCATAGTGTGTAGAAGTCCGGTTTGATGATAGGCCAGCAAGCTTTAAGGAATAGTCCACTAAAACCATCCGGGCCAGGTGCCCGATCTCAAGGCATCTCCTTGATCACAGAGTCAATTTCCGCATGGGTGAAAGGTAAAGTGAGATGGTCAAGATTTTCAGTTGGCCTGTTCAAAGATCGAATATCAAATTGCATTTGTGTGGTGTTTGAGGTGCCCAGCCTTTCAGTATAAGCTTGAAAAAGAAGGGCCTCTTTACCAATGTGATCTTCAACCATGAGACCCTCAGGAGTTTGCAAGTTGGCAATGTTGTTCTTTCGGTACCTCTCTTTAGTCATCGCCTGAAAGAACTTCGAATTTTCATCCCCAAATTTGACCCAACGAATGGTGCATTGTTTCTTCCAATATTCTTCTGATAATCCAGTAAGCGGAGGAGGTGGTTTTTGATGATATTGCGAAAGTTACCCTCGGGAAGTGTGAGTGGGCGTAAGTTCTCAAGAGCATCCAAATCAGAAAGGGTTTTATTGGTGTTTTCAATAGCAATTGAAAGACGGGAAATATTTTTACTCCAAACTTTTAACTCTTGTCTCAAGAACATGAGCTTACGACATAGAATTGTGGCAGCATTACTAGATCTGACAGGGCGGTCCCAAACCTTTTTAACCACGTCCATAAAGCCAGGGTGAAGAAGCCAATATGACTCAAAGTGAAAGAGCTTGGCACGTGGAATTTTTGTATCAATGTTAACACCACAAGGCATGTGATCAGACATGGGTTTGCATAGGGGTTTAACCAAGGTATTGGGATAGACATGCGTCCAATGAAGTGAAGTGAAGAACCAGTCAAGTTGCTCAAGAAGGGGGTCCTACTACATGTTACTCCATGTAAATAACCTGCCTTTAATAGGTAGTTCAACTAGATTGTGCTTGCGGATAATATCATTGAAAGTTGACATGTCATTAACATCGCCACCTGGTTTATTACGGTTCTCAGGGCCAGAGTGTAACTAAAATCTCCAAGGAAAAGGCAATCTTCATCCGTGTGAATGTCCCTGTCATATAGCCATTGTGTGAAAGAATCGCGAGAAGGGCCAGAACATGGGCCATAAATGTTGTAAAGTGTCCAAGCATGTGCAGAGAGTGTGCTAGTGAACTGAATGCCCAGTGCAAAATCCTCCTGAACAAGGACAATGCCAGAGAAAATGGAGCTATTCCAAACAGTGAGCAATCCTCCCGATGCACCACGAGAAGGAACATAAGCAAACTTATCAAAGCGCTTGGGGCAACAAGATTTACCAAAAGATAGATCGATGGTAGGTTTTTTTGTTTCCTGCAAGCAAATGATAACACAACCACTAACTGCAATCGCATTAGACAACACGAGAAGTTTATTGTCTGAATTTAAACCATGAATGTTCCAACACAGGACATTCCAATTATGCAAAAGGGGCATGGGTGGGCACATAAATTAAGCAGAAGAAGGAGAATCCTCCTCCACACTGGTGTAGTTGGTGGCCGGAGCGTCCGAAGCCAGCAGCGCAATATCTGTAAGCTCCTGGGGTGGACTGCACATCGGTTGATGCCGACGACCTGCATGGAACAAAGAGGGGTCGGTGGTGGGGTTGATCCATTGGTTCAGAAGACCCAGCAGCAGTAGAAGGGATCACCCTTGGCTTGACTTTGGACGATGTGACGCACACGTCAGTAATTTGAGGCACTCTGAAGCCATCAAACCTGGTTGATCTGGTGCTGCGACGCACCTCAGTAGTCACCTGAGGAGCCTTACCCTTGGAGCGGCATGGACGAGTGGTGGAAGGTCCAGGTACTTCAGAAAGCACCTGGGATAGGCCCAACTCAGGTTCACCATCCATCGGCTGAAGCAAAGAAAGTGGAGGCCCATCATTCAAACCAGCCGTTGGCGCCAAAATTAAGCCAACATCATTAACAACAGGGTCATCAGCCAAAGTGTCAGAAATGCTGAAGCGAACTTCATTATCACTGTCAGGTGTCATTTGAGTAGATCCAGAAGAGCCAGTGTGCATCAGAGAAGGCATGATAGGAACAACTTCTTTAGGAATAATTTCAGAGGTCTGGACTGAGGAGGTGGGTACAGGGTTGTAGATACTACCAGAGAAACACACCAGATGAGCAGTATCATTGTCAACCACTTGGATAAACTACCTGGGTGGTGTCACCTGCAACTCCAAAGGAGGTAAGCCATATCCAGAGCTCCAGGGTCCATAAGCAGCAAAAACATACGAATTGATCTTGATAAGTATTCAGTGAATATATTGCGAGGGATCAAGTCAGATGCCAGCACATTGGTCAGCTCATTCCGTTTGACAGATATGCTAACATGCAGGGATCCAGCAGTCATTGCCACATCCACATTGATAATATTCTATGGGCTAGGAGGCACCACAAACATAGTACTGATCTGCAGGTTATTCATGGAAGAGGACCCCTGAGTACGTGCAGGGTGGTGGATTTGGTTTTTGGCTTCCACTGCCAACATTGCACTCACCGTCGCCGCCAACAGTGAGGCTCCGGGTGTCCATAATGGCCACACAAGCTGCATCGAACGGCGGAGGAGAGTTGGCTCCTTGGAACCATGGAGGGGCAAGCTTGAGCCAGTAAGGAAGGATTGATTGGATGCCCGGGATGAATTGATTTGACTGGATCATTAATATCATCTGTCATAAAAGAATTGCCTTCAGGAGAAAAATTATGTCGTGCAGGGCAATTAATACCTTTGTGACCTGGGGCAGAGTAGTTTAGGCAAATAATCCTTGCATGACAATTATTTTTATGATGGCCCCATTGTAAGCATTTGGAACATAAAATGCCCCAACAATTGGTAAGATCGGCAAGTTCTTTATTGTCATATCCTGCCCGCGATAAATCCGTGATATGGGCCTTGGATAGCAAAGGTGGCCAGGACTTGTGCTGTGGTGCGTATTTGAAAGCCGAAGAGAGGAAACATTGTGGGAATTGCTGGAAAGTGGTAGTATAAGGAAACCGAAAATTACAAATCCGCAGTAAATGCTCCTGCGTATCAATTAAGCATTGATTAGTCACCGGAGATGGATGCATGGTGCCGGACAATCTGCCAGAGTGACCCGTGATGGAGGTGGCATGGAGGAACTTGAAGCTTCATGGCGATGCTTGTCATTGAAATCCATGGACACAAGCGGAGTGAGTCCAAATCTGCATAATTCCTTGGAAGAAGCCGGATCCGAACCCGTAGAATGCATAATCAATGCTTTGTCAACTCGAATTGCCATTGGGCTGCGGCTAGCAATAGTTTCTAGCATTTCATCAGTATGCCACTGAGAATAAAAATGCTTAAACCCATTGAAATGACCATTGAACAAGTGGAAATGACATATGAAATCTGGACAAATACGATCCTTAAGGCCATTAATAAAATGACCAACTTTGTTACCAACCACAGAGAAGTGAAAAGACCTCTCATTGATTCGAGAGACCTTAAACCCTTTGTGATGACCGCCAATGTAGCATTGGAGAGCCACACCCACAGATTCCTCAAATAGAGGGAAAGATGCCGAGGAGAACGAGACCACCAAGAAAAATTCCTTGGTAGGATGAGATGGAGAAAAATGGACCGTTTCTCCAAACCGGTGATGTACCTGATCGGCCACCGCAAGGCCATGGTTGAAATCCCAGTGCAGAAGGTGTTCCATGGTGAGGATCAATGGCTAGATCCATGGTGAGTGGCATGGAGCAGGTGGGAGAGGAGAGGAGAGGATATGAATGGAGCCATCCCCCTGATCTACACTTCCACCAAGCTCATGTGTAACTTTTCCCCTTGGCAAAGGTGGTGTTATTACAAAGGGCAGTAACCATAGGGACACTTCATCATATCAAAAAGAACATACATTGTTAACGTAAGATTAGCATTGTTCAGAGTATGAGTAGGATAATGCAAGAAACAACATTGATATCTCCTTGTTGGAACTGGGAGGAAAATGTATGGAAATGTATACTGGGTTCGAAAATATAGAAGTGCCATGCATGGTTATACTCATGTTATCTCGCAATCAATTCTTCACAAGAAACTACCATGTCATGCATGTTATTTAATCATGTTCTGTCCTCACAAAAAAATTCTTCAAGGTAACTAACAGACAATGCATTGTTATATACTCGTGTTCTGTGGGCAAATTTTTTGTGAGGATATTATTCTAGCCATTGATTGTTGAAGGGCGAACATAGGAATGTACACATGGTAAGCATTACATGATTACACTACTTCCAAATATAGAGTTCTCCATATGCACATTTACTTCCCTAATGTATGGTTAGATGAAACCAACAATGTGGTGCATGTTTCTACATCATGAAAATGAGGAAACTAACATGGCCATTGATATACACTCATATTTGGTAGTAGTATATATATTACTGTAAAATAAGGAGAATATCCATATATTCCTAACCGTTTGATTATTCAGGGGTACAAATTGGCTGCAATGACATGGTCACAATCGCATGAATTAACTCATTCCAAATATAGCTGATTTACGGCGTCTCTAATACATTGCCATAGTTCTACTCAAATTTTGCTCAAACAGGGATATGCCAATCATCACAAAAAGTTCAAATAGTGTCATGGTGTCATCATTAACATGAGAGGGAAACAACTTACACGCGTCGTCCCAGCAATACGTGGTGCCATCTACTTTGTCGATTGCGTAGATGATGCCATTGTGTTCAATCGCATCACAAAAGTGTGTATCAGCTTTGATGATGATCCACTACGAGCTGAGTTGTCTCCAGCAAAAGAAGGCACCGGCGTAAAGATAGGCGAGTCCATGGTCGAACAAGGCAATCAGCTTGAAGTCTGCATAATTCGCATGTCGTGTGGGCACTTGGCAGATTACAATCTTCTGCAAAACAAGGTCCGTCCAACTGACGTGGTAATCTAGATGACTTGGACCGCGATGGTAAAATTCTATATAATCCAAAGGAGGAAGAATAATCTCATGGGAGGTCTGGAAGTTCACGAGCACCAACTTGTTCCCATCTTCTCTGACGGCAGCCATCCAGTGGGAGTTCATGTTGACCCAGTACATACCTGCCAAGAAGTTTAGGGCGATGGTGATCGGATCAAAGCCGAGGGAAATGATGTACGACGACCCACTACATACCTGCAAAGAAGTTTCGGCTAATGGACATCGGATTGATGTCGAGGGGCATCATGTATGCCTCCGTATCATGGTGAGAAAATCTCGCAAGACCAGATAGCAGCAAGCAGGGTGTCTTGAAAAGCTTACGCCTCGCATTAATGATGAGCGTGTGCATGTCCCGCGAGCATGCAGCCAGCCGCAAGGCGCTCAACATATCCATACACGAACAATAGAGGTCAAGGATGTCACAGGGGAGATTGCTCCAATCGCGGCTCATATGGATGTTGCACGGTTCGGGTTTGGCCATGGTGTATTTTGGAAGGTGGGGTTTTTTGGGGGCTTGATTTACGAGGGAGAAGGCAGTCGGTGCTGGAGCGGCTAGCGAGGGAATAGTGGTATTGGGGGAGGCGAGCGAGGCGACGGTACGCGGGGGCACAGTGAGATGGAGACACAGATGGAGATGGAGTGGTGCTATGGGAGGGGAGAGGGAGACGAGGCGAGGCATGCTAATGTGCTATACCGCGGCGGTGACAAATTGTGAAGTGCACAGGGTCAGGCTGACTTTTGTAATGTCGGTGTTCTGGATATGGGGGTATCTAGACTTGCCTGCCTGCGGCCCACCACGTGGCTCCCCCAAGGGCCTGGTATAGCCCAGCTTCAACATCAACGACTCAAGACCCTTGCGAGGGGCCAAGCCTCGCGAGGCGAACAATGCCAAGATCCCCGAGTGGATCAACCTCTTCTGGCTAGCTCCCGAGGGGTGGAGAGTTCTATGCAAGGTGCACCTCATGAGGCTCAGCTGACGTGAGCCATGAAGACCAAAGCCAGGCGGGCGCTAGCGGGCGCAGAACGCCAATTTACTCTTCGGTGCAGGGAGGCAAGGCACGGGCGTGGAGTCCCGAGGAATCAACCAAAGGTTTCCATTCTGGTGCAACGAGACTAAGACCACTAGGACGACAGGACGGAGGTCATCACCGAGCCCACCGCAGCGTCACGGCCAGGGGCTTTTCGCAGGCGAAGACCAATTTATTCAGGATAAGCTGTATTACTTGTCCCCTTTCAAATCCGGCCGTTGTGGGATCCCTTCCAGCCAACATTTGGGAACAGGACCAAGGCCACTATAAATAGGACTTAGCCACCCCCATAGAGGGGGATTGATTACACGTCCCACCATCTCACTTGATCCCAAGAACACCTCACCTCCTAAGGCCAGTTCATCCAATGTAATAGTTCATCCTTAGACCTTCGAGGCAATCCACCAAACGCTGGAGTAGGGTATTATACCGCAAGGTGGCCCGAACCAGGATAAACTGTTGTGTCTCTTTGTCTCTTCGATCTCGACGCGCTAGGTTTAGGAGGATCGCAAGTAGGCAGGCTAGGTAGGTTGAGATCTCCGCACACACCCCAGAGTTCGAACCTTTCAAGGGTTTGCGGAACCCGTAATCCAACATTTGGTGTGCCAGGTAGGGGTGCGTCGGATCTTCTCTTTCATTGATGGATCCACCGCCACTCCAACACCTCCATGGCTGACGCACACCAGCTCGCGCTGAGCGCCGGGCCGCAGTCGCCGCTTGCGTTGCTCAGACGGCTCCGACAGGCGATGGTTGTGCTTGTCGTGCTCCGTCTTTGGTGGCCAACGCCACCACGGGCCCTGTCCGCCACGAGTAGCAAGCTTCTTCGCTGCACCCTTTGGTGTGCCATGATGGGCGCAGCGCCACTCCGTCACTGACCCCGACAGCTTCATCCTCCCACGTGCATCACAGCCCGGCGAACGCGCAGGCCGCTCTGCTCATGGCATGAGAGCTCCTCCGCAACTGCCCGGTTGACGACTTCTACGAGTAATGGCTCGAGCGGATCACTAAGCTCGTCAGCGCGGCTGGGGGCTCCGCTGCACTAGCCCGCTCACTGCCTCGGCAGCCACCTACCGCGGGCGAAGTGGCTCACGAGGCTCCTCCACCACCTCCGGCCCAGGGCGTCATTGTCGAGCCAAGGCGTGTGGCACCACGGCGTGACCCGCCGTGCTAGGCGCTTGCACGAGAACAAGTGAGTGGCCAGGTGCTGTACCGGCCTCAAGGGGAAGCACGCGTGCTTCCTGCACACCCATGCCAGGCCCGCGTGTCGCCACAGGAGGTGGCGGCGTGCGTGCACCAGGACCAAGTTCCACCTCCTCGTCGGGCCCCTGTGACCAGGGCAGGATGTCACGCATTCACCTCGGAGCTTCGCAACGTCTTCTGGCCAAGCAAGTTCAAACCTGACCTACCCCCACGCTACGATGGCACCGCCAACCCCGCCGCATTCCTGCAGCTCTACGAGCTGAGCCTCGAGGCGGCCAACAGCAACGAGAAGATCATGGTGAACTGATTCCCCATGGCCCTCAAGGATTGCGCGCGTTCTTGGCTCCTGAATCTCCCCGTGAGATCGGTCTCTTCCTGGGAGGAGATGCGCGGCCACTTCATCGCCAACTCGACCGTCCGCCGACCGCGGGTGACCGGCATCGCATCAAGCAGCAGCGAGGAGAGACCCTGCAGAAGTATATCCAGCGCTTCAACAATGTTCGCCTCAAGATCCCCAAGGTGTCAGAAGATGCCATCATTTCAGCGTTCACTGATGGTGTCCGCGATGTCAAGATGAAGGAGGAGCTCGCCATCCATGAGGACCTCTGCATGGCCTTGGAGATGTTGAACATGGCAAACAAGTGTGCAAGGGCTGAGGAGGGGCGCCTCTCCCTCCTCGAGCTCCCCGATGCTGACCTGAAGACAAAAAGGCCAAGGCCAAAGACATAAGCGCAACGGGCCGGCCATGCTCATGGCCGAGCCAGATATGAAGTGCGGCTACGACCACCCCGAGTCGTCCAAAAGCAATCGACCATTCTGTGTGTTCCACAACGTCCACAGCCACAAGATAAACGACTGCCAAGAGCTCAGGGCCCTCCGCGACGGGCGCCTCGGTCGATGCCCCGAGCGCATTAATCGATTCTACGACCGTGGAGGTGTCCGAGGTGGAGGACGCTGGGATGGATGCGACCATCGCCAGGAGTGGCGCGACCATCCTCGGGAGGACAGTTGGTAGGGCCAACTTTGCGAGTGCGCCTGGAGGGAGCAACCTCGTGAGGAGCTCCCTCAGGGCAATGCCGGTCTTCCTCCACTGCCTCCACCGCCAAGAAGGAACGAAGATCATCACCAGGACGAGGGGGCTGGGAGTTTCCAGGAGCCTCGAGCCATTGCCTGCATCCTGGGCGGCTTGCAGGCCCCCGTTTCTCACCGCATCTTCAAGAAGTTCGCGCGTGAGGTAAACGCAGCGCTCCGCAAGCCCGAAGCAACTAGCCCTCTCAACTGGTCCAAATGCGCCATCACCTTCAGCTCCTCAGACCAAGTCAAGTGCGCGGCCACTGCCGGTGCGCTCCCCATGCTCTGCTCTCCCGTTATCAGCAACGTGGTCGTCACCAAGACTCTCATCGATGGTGGAGCGGGGCTCTATGTCCTATCTGTTCAAACGTTCGACGGGCTCCAAGTGCCATACTACCAGCTTCAGCCAACCAATCCATTCTTAGGAGTGACCGATGGTTCCACACGCCCGATAGGGCAGGTCCGCCTCCCTGTCACCTTCGGCAAATGCAACAACTACCACACCGAGCTCATCGACTTCGACGTCGCCGATATTCGCCTGCCGTACAACGCCATTCTAGGGTAGCCAGCACCAGTGAAGTTCATGGGAGTGACTCACCACAGATACAACGTCCTCAAGATGCTAGGAAGCAGCGGCATCATCATGGTCGCCAGGAAAAGGACGTGGTGTGCTCACTTGAGCGTGCCTTCCAGGCTGCAACGGTCAAGAACCCTGAAGATAAGGGTGGCATCCTCCCTCTTGAGGTCGCCCCCAAGACAAAGAAGTTGCAGCTGGGTCAAGAACCTTGCGAGGAAGCATCGCCCGAGGATGCAGCGCTGAGCCTCGCATCCCCGGACGGGGAGCCTTCACCTATCGCATAGGAAGATGTGCCCAGTGCCACTCTCGGGCTAGGTTCGAGGCTCTCCTCGGGAGGGCCTTAGACCTAGCCAGAGTCACGAGGGAGGCGCTCGGGCACCATGTGGAGGCGCTTCAGTGTGCGCTTCCCTGGAGAAGGCGTCAGGAGTGTTGGCGTTCTGGGAACGGGGGTACCCAGACTTGCCTGCCTGCGGCCTGCGGTGTGGCTCAAGGAGTGGCCTAGTACGGCCCATCTTCATCAACACAAGCTCAAGATCCTCGCGAGGTGCCAAGCCTTGTGGGGCGGACAACAGGAAGCTTCCTCAGGCACGGCCTCATCAGGCTGGCTCGCGAGGAAGCAGACGACCAAAGCCAGGCGGGCGCCGGCCTGCGCAGAGTCCTTGTTTCCTCTTTGGTGCAAAGGGAGCAAGCGCAGGCAAGAGTATCAAGCAGAGGCAACCATTTCGGTGCAACAAGACCAAGACCAGCAGAATGGCAGGATGGAGGTCATCGTGGAGCCCAAGCCGGCATCACCGCCAGAGTCTTTGGCAGGAGAGGACCGACTTTAGTCAGGATAAGTGTACTAGATGTTCCCCTTCAAAATGGCCAATTGTTGGCGCCCTTCTCGCTCAATATTTCGGAAGAGGACCAGGGCCTCGCTCTATAAATAGGACTAGCCACTCTCAAGGTAGGGTATCGAGCAG
The DNA here is from genome assembly GCF_002162155.2 of Triticum dicoccoides. Taxonomy (NCBI): domain Eukaryota; kingdom Viridiplantae; phylum Streptophyta; class Magnoliopsida; order Poales; family Poaceae; genus Triticum; species Triticum dicoccoides. The sequence continues at coordinate 431,392,620 of NC_041385.1, read as the reverse complement.
TTGAACCCTAGCCAGAACCACCAACACAAGAACACCCCTCGCAAGGCAGTTCTTCCTTGTATTGTTCATCATCAGCCCCTGAGGCAATCCACCACACCACAAACTAACGTAGGGTATTACACCACAATGGTGGTCCGAACTAGTATAAACCTCATGTCCCTTGTGTTGCTCTTCGTGCAGTTTAGATCCTTGCGAGGCGACGAGACATAGGTAGGTAGGAGGTGCGATCTCCGCGTGCACCCCAGAGTTCGAACCTAGAGGGTCTGCCGGAACCTGAAATCCGACATTTGGCACGCTAGGTAGGGGTGCGCCGGAGCTTTCCCTTCCACCGACCCGCTCTCCGCCAACACCGCGACTCGCCCTCATGATGGGCAACGCGCCGCCTGATCCGGTCACCAGCGCCAGCGCAGGGGCCGGGTGGCTCCGAGCCTTGGCCCCCGCCTTGTGGCACATACAGTGTCGAACAAGTTCAAGACGGAGATGCCACCGCGCTACAACGGCACGACCGATCTGCTGCCTTCCTGCTGGCGTACGAGGAGGCCGTCCTCGAGGCCGGGGGCGACGATAGGGTCATGGCTAACTGGTTTCCCATGGCCCTCATCGGCGTCCCGCGCATGTGGCTGCTCCACCTGCCCGCGGCCTCCGTGGCCTCTTGGGGGGAGCTGTGTGGCCTTTTCCTCGCCCAGTATGCTGCACCGGCGCCCACGGTCGTCACCGCTCTCCTGGGTGGTTCGCAGGCGCCACCTTCAGGCCGCCACATCAAGCCATTCGTTCGCTAGATCGGCGCAGCTTCCGCACAGTGTGGGGCCCCTCCGGGTTGGGCGGTGCCTGAGGTCGATCTGGCCTTCAGCTCGGATGATCACCCCTCCAACTCAGCATGCTCGGGAGCGCTCCCAATGTTGTGCACCCCCACCATCTGCCAGGTGGCCGTCACCAGGACCCTCATCGACTGCGGAGCTGGCCTTAGCATGCTCTCGGTTGAAGCCTTCAGGCTCCTCCATGTACCGCCAGAGCGGCTTCAACCCAGCAGGCCCTTCTTGGGTGTCGGAGGAGGTTCCACTGGCTCCCTGGGGCGGATCCGTCTTCCGGTAACCTTCGGCACCTACGACAACTTCCGCACGGAGCTAATCTACTTCGACATCGCCCCCATCGGCCTCCCATACAACGCCATCCTTGGCTACCCGGCGCTAGCCCGATTCATGGCGCAACTCACCCGGCGTACAACCTCATGAAGATGCCCGGGAGCAGCGGCGTCCTCACCATACTCGGAGACACCGGGGATGCGTTGCAAGCGCTCAAGCTCGTTTTCAAGACTGCAGCGGTGGCGCAGCCCGCCGGCTCAGACGCCCCTGAGCCCAAGAGGGCTGCACCGGCCAAGAAGAAGCAACTATTCACCCAAGACAAGGCGGAAACCAAGCAGATACTGGTCGACAAGGACGGATCCACTAATGCCACCTTCACCATAGGCGCCAACCTTGATCCCGAGCAGGAGGAGGCCTTGGTAAAGTTCCTACGCGCAAACAAGAAGGTGTTCGCGTGGGAACCTAATCAGCTGGCAGGGGTTCCGAGGGGCATAATCGAGCATCACCTCAACGTATGCCCCAACGTGCGCCCCGTGAAGCAGAAAGCAAGACGGCAGTCCACTGAGAAGCAGGCTTTCATCGTCTAAGAGACCCACAAGCTGGAGGCGGCAGGGGTCATTCGTGAGGTCCGCTACCCAGATTGGCTGGCTAACCCAGTTGTCGTGCCAAAGAAGGGGGGAAAGGAACGCATGTGCGTCGACTTCACCAACCTCAACAAGGCCTGCCCACAGGATCCATACCTGCTCCCTCGTATCGACCAGATCGTCGACTCCACCGCCGAGCACGACCTGTTATGCTTCCTGGATGCCTTTTCTGGTTATCACCAGATCAAGATGGCGGTAGAAGACGTGGATAAAACGGCCTTCCTAACCCCATGTGGGGTCTACTGCTACACATGCATGCCCTTCGGACTGCGCAACGTAGGTGCGACCTTTCAGCGGCTGATGCACATCGCCTTGGGTCGGCAGCTCGGGAGGAATGCCGAGGCTTACGTTGATGACATTGTGGTGAAGTCTCGGGAGGCAAAAACCCTGATACAGGACTTGGAGGAGACCTTCGCGAGCCTCAACGAAGTGGACCTGCGGCTCAACCTGGAGAAGTGTGTGTCTGGAGTCCCCTCGGGCAAGCTTCTGGGCTTCCTCGTATCCCACCGGGGCATCGAGGCCAACCTAGAAAAGGTCAAAGCAGTCGAGGACATGAGCCCGCCGAAGACCCTCAGGGAGATGCAGAAGCTCACTAGGCGCGTGACCGCGCTAGGACGCTTCATCTCCAAGTTGGGGGAACGAGCGCTGCCCTTCTTCAAGCTGATGAAGAAAAAGGGCCCCTTTGAATGGTCTGAAGAGGCCGACAAAGCGTTCCAGGATCTCAAAAGGTACTTAACCATCCCTCCGGTGATGGTGGCTCCACGCCCTCAAGAACCCCTGGTGCTCTACCTTCCAGCCACTCCCTACTCTGCCAGTGCAGCCTTGGTGGCGGTTAGGGAGGAGCGTAGGACCAAAGCCACGGCAACCGCCCAGGTCGAAGCGAAGCAGGACCAAGAGAGCCTCGCAGAGACCACGACCACAGTCGAGAAGGATCAGTAGCCGCAGGGAAGCACACTCAGAACAGAAGAAGCCCCTCCCCTGAGCGACCAGCCGCTGGGGGCTCCATTGCCTCAGGAGGCGCCCCGGCCTCCAGAGGACGCTAGCGGCACCAGCACTCCCAACCTCGTCGAACACCCTGTGTACTTCGTCAGCACAGTGCTACAGGACACGAGGGCGCAGTACCCCATGCCCCAGAAACTCCTCCTCGTGCTATTGGTAGCCTCGCGCAAGCTGCGGCACTATTTTCAAGGCCATCCCATCAAGGTCGTCTCAGCGTACCCGCTGGAAAGGGTGCTCAGGAGCCCCAACTCGGCTGGGAGAGTCGCTGAGTGGAACATTGAGCTGCAAGCATTTCAACTGGAATTCAGCACAACCAGAGTCATCAAGGGGGCCGCGCTTGCGGACTTTGTGGCGGAATGGGCAGAGGCGCCAGGCCTCAAGGCTGGTGAGGATCGATCCCTCTCCCCCGGAAGCGAGGCACCAGACGGTTGGGTCATGTACTTCGACGGGGCGTTTTCCCGACACGGCGCGGGGGCTGGCGCAGTGCTCATATCCCCCACTCAAGACAAGCTTTACTATGTCGTGCAACTCTGTTTCTAGCACGGAGAAAAGGTCTCCAACAACATAGCAGAATACGAAGGTCTGGTAGCAGGCCTGAAAGCTGCAGTCGGCCCTGGGGGTGAAGTGCCTCACCATCAAGGGTGATTTGCAGCTCCTCGTCAACTTCTCCAACAAAGTGGACGAGCCAAAGGATGAGCACATGGAAGCCTACCTCGCGGAGGTCCGCAGGATGGAGAAGCAGTTCTGGGGACGGGAGTTGCAGCATGTGCCTTGCGGCACCAACCAAGAGGCCGATGGCATCGCCAAAAGGGCATCTAGGCGACTACCTCGGGAATCTGGCGTCTTCGAGGAGCGGCTCTTCAAGCCCTCGGCATTGCCATCGCTGTCAAACACGGTCCAGCCTCGGGAGGAGCTCCCCCAGCCACCTTCCTCGGGAGCCCCGGCCTGCGGCCCGGTCTTAGGAGCGCGCCTGCCCCTGGAGCTGGAGCCTCACGAAGGATGCTGGATCACAGAGCTCAGGAGTTACCTGACGCAGGGGACCCTTCCTGAAAAGGAGGAGGAAGCAAAGCGTGTGGCGCGGCTGGCCACGACATACTACATCAAGGATGGAGAGCTCCACCGGAGACGACCAAATGATGTGTCCCTACGTTGCATTTCTAGGGAGCAAGGGAAGGAGTTGCTGGCAGACATACACGATGGAGACTGTGGGCATCACTCATTGTCACGGACCCTCGTTGGCAAGGCATTCCGCAGCGGGTTCTATGGCCCGCGGCACTCAGTGACGCCGTGGACCTGGTGAAAGCTTGCGAGGCCTGCCAATTCCGTGCCAAGCAGATCCATCAGCCGGCAGGAGGCCTGCAGACTATACCCCTGTCATGGCCATTCGCAGTCTGGGGGCTGGATATCCTGGGCCCGTTCCCTCGGGCGCCGGGAGGCTATCGCTACCTCTATGTAGCCGTGGACAAATTCACCAAGTGGGCTGAGATAGAAGCTGTCCGCACCATCCCCGCAGGTTCTGCGGTCAAGTTCATCAAGGGCATCGTGAGCCGGTTCGGGGTGCCGAACCGCATCATCACCGACAACGATTCACAGTTCACCAGTAACCTCTTCAAAACATAATGTGCTAACCTTTGAACGCAGATATGCTACACTTCGGTAGCACACCCGCGGAGCAACGGGCATGCCGAGCGAGCCAACATAGAGGTCCTGAGAGGCCTCAAAACCAGGACCTTCAAGAAGAAGCTGGAAGCCTGCGTCAGGGGCTGGTACGATGAGATTCAGTCTGTATTGTGGTCCATCCGCACGATCGCGACCAAGCCGACCGGCGAGACCCCGTTCTTCCTGGTTTATGGAGCTGAAGCCATTCTCCCTCAAGAGGTCCGGCATCGTTCCGCACGGGTCCTGGCGTTCGACGAGGCACAGCAGGACGCCATGCGGCGCACGGATCTCGTGCTGGGGGAGGAGCATTGTCGAGAGGCCGCACTATGAGCAGCAAGGTACCAACAGGCACTGAAACGATACCACGGCCGTAGCATCCGCCCCAGGACTCTTGAGGTAGGGGACCTCGTGCTTAGGCGGGTTCTCTCCAGGGAGGGACTGCATAAGCTCTCTCCCATGTGGGAGGGCCCGTTCAAGGTTGTTCATGTTTCCAGGCCCGGCTCCATGCGCTTGGAGACCCAGGAGGGGGTGCCCGTCCAGAACGCGTGGAACATTCAACATCTCCGAAGGTTTTACCCCTAAAAAAGGCCCGGTGCCTGTGAAGAAGGCGAATGCCTGTGAAGTTTTTGCGTTTGGAAAAGGCCCGGTGCCTGTGAAGAAGGCGGATGCCTATGAAGTTGATGCATTTGGAAATGTCCCGGTGCCTGTGAAGAAGGCGAATGCCTATGAAGTTGTTGCATTTGGAAAAGGCCCGGTGCCTGTGAAGAAGGCGACTGCCTATGAAGTTGTCGCGTTTTGGAAAAGGCCCGGTGTCTGTGAAGAAGGCAAACGCATGTGAATCTCGCCGCCCGTGACACTCTCACGTAATAATGAGTGGGGTTGTACACGCCCAGTAGTCTCTGGAGTGCCGCCCTCGGGCCTCGGGGGCTCCCGCCCACACCCAGTGGCAGCACTTAGCTCCGCACTGGTGAGAAGACATCGAAGACTAGATTAGGTGTTGGATGCGGCTTCTTTCATTTGCTTTCTGCAGTTGGCTTGTTCATTTCTATTTGAAGGTTTACTGAAGTTGTTACCGTTTTGGGCTCGTGACCCTTCGTCCGTTTCACTTATTTGATTTGTTTTCTTTCGCGTAAAGTCTCACGAGGGAGGAACTTGGGCACCCTCGCGAGTGTTTTCTGCTCCGGTGGTTTGGAGTTCCCCTATCCGAGCCCGCTGCGGGAGCGCCCCTCCCAGTCCGTGCCCTGCGGGCATCGCGACGAGATCATACAATTCGGGTTGGTTGTCCCTGCTACCAGGGCTAGAGGCTGCCCCAACTGACTAACCCCTGCAGGACACAAGGCGCATGACGAGGCCCTCGCCTCGGGAGGAGAGGACCACAACGAGCTTCCCCCCAAGTTAAGTGATTTCCATGCATAAAGACGAGGACGAAAACAGAGCGCTGAAATAGTAGAAACAGTGCGCCAACTAAACAACAACGGTTCGATACGCCCCCTCGGGGCACCAGACTACATTCTCTTTTGCGCAGGAAAGATGGAACAACAAAATGGGCACGACTCGCCCGGCGCCAACTCTCGGCAGGAACTCATGCTGCCTCCGGAGCTCAGCTGGATTCTGCCTCCCGCTTCACCGAAACACGGTGCCGGGCCGACCCGACGCCCTCTCCCAGGCGAGTGCGACAACGAGGGGGCTGGTCGCGACCACCGCTGGAGGAGCTGCCATCCGATGGGGAGTCACCGAAGCTTGGAGAGCCTCGAGCGCCGCTGCCCGCGCGCCTCACACCGCCTTCATCCCGACCGACGCCGGGGCTGGGCGCCCGGCCGCGGTCATCGTCTTTGGGGCAGCATCCAGTGCGACGACCGTCTTGCCCGAACACCCTAACATAGAGGGTGGCATCGCCGTCGAACTTCAAGTGCAGAGTGCATCGTCAGCTCAAGCCGCGCGCACGGGCAAACGTTTGCCAGCCGCGGGTCAGAGCCGCTTCCCCGGTGGTGGAGACCTCCAGAGTAGCCCAGGAGGCCTGGCTGCAGCAACCATCAGCCTGAAGCAAAGGCCGCCCGGGGCGCCAGCCGGAAGTTCTCCTACAAAGAAGCGGGGGAGCGGAAGCCAGGTGCCGGTCGGGTTCGCCGACCACACGACGAACTCCAGCAGCACCTCCGCCGAGCGAGAGCACGGCCTTGGGGGTCGTGCAGCCCCGACGTACCTCTCGTGGGCAGCCGAGTGCTCACTGCCGTGTAGAGGAGGGCTTCCACGGTCACCGGAGGTCGCAGTAGCGGCCCTAGGGTGTTTGCGAGGGCGGCCGCGTCCGCGCTTGGCCGGCGGAGAGCCCGGTCCTTCCCGGCGAGCCTTACATTTCTCCGCGGCCGAAAATCTCTTCAACAAGGCCATGGGATGACGAGAGACCAAGAAGGAGACGGAGAGCAGCAAGAGAGGATGGACTGGAAAGGCTCTCGCCGTTCCGTACATATAGTCGGAGGAGGCCAACCGTCGGCCTCCACGATAACAGGTAATCATGACCCGCTTTGCATGCAGGGACTTGAAAATTCGTGCAGTTGCCGAGGCGTCATGGAGAAGCGGGGACGCCCATGTCCAATCAACCACCATGCGGTGCCCAAGGCCGTAGGCTGTTGGGGCCCGCGGCACTTCGCACTTGCCCCTTCGCTTCTCGGCTAAGCCAAGTCCAGGCGCGCCTTGGGCCCGGGGGCTCCTGTCGGCGTTCTGGGAACGGGGGTACCCAGACTTGCCTGCCTGCGGCCTGCGGCGTGGCTCAAGGAGTGGCCCAGTATGGCCCATCTTCATCAACACAAGCTCAAGACCCTCACGGGGGGCCAAGCCTCGCGGGGCGGACGACAGGAAGCTTCCTTAGGCACGACCTCATCAGGCTGGCTCGCGAGGAGGCGGAGAGATCAAGGCAGGGTACCTCACGAGGTGCCCGTGACGCAAGCCATGACGACCAAAGCCAGGCGAGCGCCAGGCAGGCGCCGGCCTGCGCAGAGTCCTTGTTTCCTCTTTGGTTCAAAGGGAGCAAGCGCAGGCAAGAGTATCAAGCAGAGGCAACCATTTCGGTGCAACAAGACCAAGACCAGCAGAACGGCAGGATGGAGTTCATCATGGATCCCAAGCCGGCGTCACCGCCAGAGTCTTTGGCAGGCGAGGACCGACTTTAGTCAGGATAAGTGTACTAGATGTTCCCCTTCAAAATGGCCAATTGTTGGCGCCCTTCCCGCTCAAAATTTGGGAAGAGGCCCAGGGCCTCGCTCTATAAATAGGACTAGCCACTCTCAAAATTTGGGAAGAGGCCCAGGAGCAGTTGAACCCTAGCCAGAACTACCAACACAAGAACACCCCTCTCGAGGCAGTTCTTCCTTGTATTGTTCATCATCAGCCCCTGAGGCAATCCACCAGACCAGAAACTAGAGTAGGGTATTACACCACAATGGTGGCCCGAACTAGTATAAACCTCCTGTCCCTTGTGTTTCTCTTCGTGTAGTTTAGATCCTTGCGAGGCGACGAGACATAGGTAGGTAGGAGGTGCGATCTCCGCGTGCACCCCAGAGTTCGAACCTAGAGGGTCTGCCGGAACCCAAAATCCGACAAGGAGGAAGGTGCCAGGCGTTTAGGAGTTCATCAGCAAGGCAATCAAGGAGATCCAAGAGGCAAGGGTTCTGCAAGGCGATCGCCGCCTATCGCGAGGCGCGGCTCACTACCCTAGTGAGGGTAAAGAGTTCTGCACCTGCATCGTCCTAGGGCTCAACAGAGCCGCATCTCGGCAGCTCTTCTGGCCATCTCGTGTTGGCCGATGCGAGGGTCCACCCCACAGCTACGTCCGCATGCCTTTCGGCCTTCCAGGCACAGTTGTGGCGTTCCAGCGCTGCACAAGGGACGCCCTGGCGTCTCGCGAGGCCAGGCACCAGGTGACCCAGGCGGAGATGGAGCCACATCTTCAGGAGCCTCCCAGCCCCCTGGGCCTCTCGAGGTTCAGGGCCAGGGCGGCTCATGAGGAACGACTCCAGCAGCGCCTGTCTTCTGCTACCCTAACATCTCTACAACGATGATACCAGGTGACATCTTTCTAGTTCATTTAGTTTGGGGGCGCCCCGTGGGCTGCATCATCCCCAAGTCGTATGGGTCTTTCCCTGCGGCATGTATCCCTTCTGCATCTATCAGAGCTAGTTTACCTTCCTTCGCAAGCTACCTTCAGATTATCAACTGCTTGACCGACGCTTTGTCGCCAAGAACGTCTCGCGCCCTTGCGAGCCCTCCTGCGACTGCCTCATGATTAAGGACTGGCACGGCGTCTGTGCTCGGGTCTGTCCCTGTAGTGTTGCTAAACCCAAGAGGCTGAGCTCTGGCTCGCGGGCCCGTCCCCGTGTATGTCACCTCCCATGGCCCTTGGTGCCTTGTTCTCGCATGAGCTAATCGCGGGCGGATGAGTGAGAGCGCGCGACCTGGTGCCCCTGTGGCCACGGGAACCGCACGCAGGTTGTTTTTCTTCAGGATCTTTGCATGAGAATACTGGGCACGGCGTCTGTGCTTGGGTCCGTCCCTGTAGCATCGATAAACCCAACGGTTGAGATCTGTTTGGCGGGTCGTCCCCGTTCACATCACCTTGTGGGGTCGTTGGTGTCTGGCCTTCTCATGCAATAGCCTCAGGAGACTCATTCGGCGTAGGCTGCCTAACCATCTTGCAGGACTAGTACAAGTGTTCCCAATCAAGTTCAGGCGCAACCCTCCTTGAGCTAGGGCCTCGTGAGTCCCGCGCTGGCTCATGGGTGCCCATACACACCTCCTCCAGCCCTGCCGTGCCACGTGTCAGAGCGGGGTTGTACACGCCCCGGGGGCTCTCCTCAGAGGGAGCCCCCTCCCATGCACCATTGGAAGCACCATGCTCCGTGCTGGCCGTCGACCCTGCCGAGGAGCGGCTATGCCCGTGCAAGACCAGAAGCACTATGTTCCGCGCTGGTGATGAACAACCGGGGGTGGCCTCGCGCCTGCATTAACCTCAGGGAGCATCCGGGCTTAGTGACCAGCCTCACCTCGCTGCTCTCCCTCGGGAGGGTAGCGCAAGGGGGCTGGGCACGGGGGCTATGCTCAGGTCATGCCTGATGTACCCCACCTTGCCAAGTCCCACGGGCCTGGTCTTCATGCGCCCCTCCCGAGCGAGAGCCCGGCGAGGTAAGGTAGGTTGGTCGGTTCGCACGTCAAGGGGGAGTCCTGAGCATCGGCCTCAGGAGCCCAACTGGCCACGTAACCCTCACCCCTCTCGTCCTGGTGATCCGGACGACCCAACGGCGGCTGAGGCATGCTCGAGGCCGGGTCCTGCCGATGCAGAACACCAAGGCCTAACTTTTGCCCCTTTTCAAGCCGTTCACACGTCAAGGGGGACTCTTGAGCATCGTGTCTCAGGAGCCTAACTGGACAAGCGCCCCTCGCCCCTTGGTCTCGTCCTGGTGATCCGGATGACCCAACGACAGCTGAGGTATGCGCGGGGCCAGGCCCTACCGACGCAGAATGCCAAGGCTTGCCTTCATACTTTTTCCTAAGATATTCACACGTCAAGGAGGACTCCTGAGCATCGCGTCTCAGGAGCCTAACTGGTCACGTAGCCCCTCACCCCTTGGGCTTGTCCTAGCGATCTGGACGACCCAACGGTGGATGAGGTATGCACGGGGCTGGGCTCTGCCGATGTAGAACAATAAAGCAAACGGAAAAAGTCGGGAACCACAATCTAATTATTACAAAACATATTGTTCCAAGCAATTAGTTTTAAACACCTCCACAAGGCGTGCTACATGATATATGACGAACAGGAAGGAGCAGCGACACCAAGACACCTCTTCAGCCCTGGGTACCACCATCACCCGCCAGCGGAGCCTCATCGCCAGGCGCGTCGCCCGGCCCCTCGGTCCCAGCCGGAGGACCAACGACAAGGAACTTGCTCAGCAGGGCGTCCACAAAGCTCTTCACGGTGGCAGCAGCAGCGCTACTGGAGATGGAGTCCACGGGCTCAAGGAAGGTGGCGAAATAGATGTTGGCATCCCGGAGATAGAGATGGCTGAAGACGCACGTAAGGGCCTAGGAAGAAAGCAAGCGGGCCTCACCTTCCACCAAAGAGCCAAACCTGTCGACGACGTCCACGAGCACTACCACGACCTCAGGGAGTAGAGCGGCAGGGCTCTGCCTCGGGGCCACTAACGCCACCTTCTTCAAGGGATCGTCCCCAAAGAGTGACTGCTGAGCCTTGTGGAACCTCGCCTTGAGGGAGGCGAGGGTGCTGCGCTCCATGATGGCCGCATCCTTAGCCTCAGCAAGGGATGCCTCGACCGCGTCCGCCTCCTCCTTTAGCTTCGTCAGGCGGCCATGCTATGCATCCTGTTTTAGGGCTTCCTTCTTCAGCTCAGCATCTCGATCGGCAATGGCAACCTCCCGAGCCTTCAGCTTCTCCTCTCGCTCCTGGAGTTGGTAGGCCTAGGCGACCTGTTGATCCTGAAGAGCCTTCAGCTCGGCCTCCACCGTGCGACACTGATCCTCGGCTTCCATGGCCTCCTTTCGTGCCAGGTTGCGCTCGACAGCAGCCATCCCAGACACCTTCCGGGCCTCCTCCACAGAGTTCCAGGCCGCTCGAACAGACGCGGCTTGGAGCCATCCAGAGACTAGCCCCAGGCGCCCCAATGCTACACGCCAGTCCATGCCCCAAAGTTCACCGTGGAGAAGATTCAGTGCCGCCCGTGCCTCCTCCAAGGCTCCGGAGGTGGCAGGAGCGCCATGGCCCTGTTGCGCGCCTGGCGGGAGAGAAGACATTTTTGGCGCCAAGACAGAAGAAACCACAGCAGCAGGAAGGACTGGGGGCTCCAGAGGCCGGGCGACCTCAGCAGTCGCAGTGAGGATGGGCACCGACGGGGTCAGCCCCGCTGAAGATGCGGGCACCTCCTAAGGATGGGCTTCGGCGCCCCAAAAAGATGACATCACCATTGGAGTTGTAGGGGCCGCAACACCCTCCTTTGCCACGACTGCGGCGGCCACCTCAACGTGCTCGATCAGCGCTCTCCTTCTTCTTCTTCGATGGCTGATGCCTAACAACGACGAAGACGCTAAGCATCGCATCAGGAATTAATGACAAGATCAGGGGGAAAGAACTCACTGGTCAAAGAAGATGTAGTTCCTCTTTAGGCCCAACAGCAGGGGCTTCGCCAGAGCAGTCGGAGCTACACTCTTTGGAGCAGGAGAGCACGTGATCGGCACCACCCGGGACGCTACTGGCGAAGGCGGAGTACTGCCCGAGGGGATCAGCGCACTCCTGCCCTTCTTCGCGGCCGATCGCTTGGGCTGCTTCGAGGAGGCCGCCTCAGATCTGGTGGTGACCCCGGAGGGGCAAGCCAGCTCCACCACTAGAGGCGTGTCACCATCATTATCGTCTGGGAACTTGCAGAAGAGCTCCCTCTGCCTTGGGGCAAAGGATTCCCCCTCGTCCTCGTCCTCGGTGGCCTCAGAAGAATGGTCGCCGGAGGACAGGTCCACCAAGGGGTAGGCGGCGGGGGAGGCCCCGTCGACAGGGGCCCGAACTCGTCGAAGACTGGCATGGCAGCAACAACCACCTCCCCATTGACTCGGCGGTACAGCGGGAGCCATTCCTACGGAGGACCACTCGGATCCTTCCAAGTCAAGTAGAGCGACACCTTGCCCAGCTCCTCCTCAGGAAGGGCGTCCTAGCGCAAGAAGATCTTGTCGTCAGTGCCCCCAAGCTTCCACAAGGGGTGGGAGCGATCCTAGAGTGGCGCTAGGCGCTGCATCAGGAACTCCTTGACGATCATAGCACCCGTCAACATCTCATTCTTTAGGTCCTCCTCCATCTTCGTCATCAACGGCTTCAGGGAAGGGTAGGTGATCTTCTTAGAAAGCCACCCCTTCTCGGAGGAGGGGAGCTCGATCGGCGACTCTAGCAGGTCCTGTGAACACTTGGCGTCCATCAGGACCCACCTCTTCAGGGCATCCTCCACCTTCTTCCCGACGCGAGAGATTACGTTGCCGCTCCTAGCCGCAATGAAGCCGACGCACCCGGCGGGTCGGTCGCCAGTCATAGGGAGGAAGAAGAAGTGGCGGAGCATGGCGATGGAGGGCGTCACCCCCACGAATGCCTCGCAGTAGAAGGTGAAGATGGACACGAGGAGGATGGAATTGGGGTGAATATGGAGCGCATGGAGGCCGATGATGAACAGCATAGAAGAAGCAGGAGAATGCGGGCACCAGCCCTGAATAGACGCTGTGTAGGAAGAAAGGGTAGAAGGTACTATTCGCGGGTTCCGGCGTAGCCGCGATGACCCGGAGCGCAGTCTCCTTCCACTCGTTGTCCTTTCTCACCGTCAGGAGAAGCACGGTGTGGAGCTTCTCCTCGGTGACGGAGGGCGCGGTTAGCCATTGGGCGGAAGATTGGAGGAGAGAATCGGCAGATCTGGTGAGTTCATTAGGTGTTGGGAGAAGGGGATCTTGAGCAAGACGAAGGGAAGGCAATGAAAGCACTGCAGCAGGCGGCACCCCTTTTGTCAGACGGAAATAGTTGTCAAGGTAGCATGGGGAAGTGGAGACGCCCATGTCCCATCAATCGCCACACATCATCAAGGCCATAGGCGGTTAGGGCCCGTGGCGCTCTGCACTTGCCCCTTGGCTTTGCCTGGAACCCAAGTCCGAGCGCGCCTTAGGCCCGGGGGCTACAGTCCGTGTTCTGGATATGGGGGTATCTAGACTTGCCTGCCTACGGCCCACCACGTGGCTCCCCTGATGGCCTGGTACGACCCAGATTCAACATCAACGACTCAAGACCCTCATGATGGGCCAAGCCTCGTGAGGCGGAGGAAGCCAAGACCCCCGAGGGGATCGGCCTCTTCAGGCTGGCTCCCGAGGGGCAGATAGTTCTATGCAAGGTGCGCCTCACGAGGGTCAACTGACGTGAGCCATGACGACCAAAGCCAGGCAGGCGCCAGGTAGGCGCCAGCAGGCGTAGAGCGCCAGTTTCCTCTTCGGTGCAAGGGAGGCAAGCCACAGGCGCGGAGTTCCAAGGAATCAACCAAAGGTTTCCATTCTGGTGCAACGAGACCAAGACCACCAGGACGGCAGGACGGAGGTCATAACTGAGCCCACCACATCGTCATGGCCAGGGGCTTTTCGTAGGAGAAGACCACTTTAGTAAGGATAAGTTGTACTACTTGTCCCCTTTCAAATCCGGCCGTTGTGGGATCCCTTCCCGCCAACATTTGGGAAGAGGACCAAGGCCACAATAAATAGGACTTAGCCACCACCATAGAGGGGGATCGAGTACACATCCCACCAGATCACTTGAGCCCAAGAACACCTCACCTCCTAAGGCTAGTTCATCCACTGTACTAGTTCATCCTCTGCCCTTCGAGGCAATCCACCAAAACGCTGGAGTAGGGTATTACACCGCAAGGTGGCCCGAACCAAGATAAACTGTTGTGTCTCTGTGTCTCTTCGAGCTCGACGCACTAGGCTTAGGAGGATCGCGAGTAGGCAGGCTAGGTAGGTTGAGATCTCCGTACGCACCCCAGAGTTTGAACCTTTCAAGGGTTTGTGGAACCCGTAATCCGACAGGAAACCCGAACACGCCGCCTGGACTAGTGTCATGCGCAGGGTGTTGTCACTTCACTGTGAGGACCGAATGAATAGTATTTTGACGATCAAGTGTGCTGCAGTTGTACTACTACTGCTAGTAGTAGGAACATGAGTACTCTAGTACTATATAGCGGAAATAGGTCTGTCGTGCTAGCATGCCTATTCACTTCATCCTCCAGGTATCATCCATATTGCGAGGAGAACCAAATTCTCATACATGCGGAAGCGCGAAGATGGGCCTTATCTTTTTTGAGGATAACCATGTATTCCTTAACCAGATAATTTTGTGTCTCCTAGAACGCGCCAATATCCATCTGAACCAGCTACGCCACATTTTTGATCTATTTGCATAGGTCCCACCTATCAGCAACGGTGCAGAAATAAAAAGGAATCAAAAAATGTTTTGCCACGGTGATTCGAAAGAGTGACCCCAACTAGCCAGTGGCACATGTAGTGCTAGAAGGATGGGCACGTACACGAACATGTACGACTCCTCAGTCTACCCGCATAGCCTTTTCATTTAGTCTACCTAGCCGTCTAATCAACTGCCTGCACGCCAGTTCTCCAATTTACTTCACCATCGGGAACCGATTTTCCTCGGCTTCTTCACCTCTCCTTCGTCTTCATTTGCATCCAAACCCCACTGCATTCACATTGTTTTAACCTCTTCACATACTCCTGGAGTAATTCCTAAGCCCCTTTAAATAATCATCTACTTCAGTTAGACTAGCCATCTAATCCTAATTCTCCAAACCATAGCCCTCCATTCCAGCGGTTCCAAATGGCGAAAGAGATCTAGATGCAGGTTTTTAGCGTCCAACATGTCCTTGTCGAAGGCTCATTGAGTATAGTTGCCACCATCACCGACCACCCAAGGGCTGTTCGGAAGTGGATCAACAATGTATCCAACTCCCTCGAAAAGGTAGAGATGAAGGTCATCGGTCCCAACGCAGAGTACACGGAGAGTGCCACTGGGAAGATCCGACGCGCCACCGTCCTTCAGCTGTTCCTCGAAGATGATGTTTTGGTGTACCACATCATACACGCGCCCTCCATACCAGGTGAGCTTCACGATTTCTTGTCTTGGGAGGACATATACTTCTGTGGGGCAGCCATTGAAGGGGACAAACAAAAGCTGGTGCCATACAACCTTGATTTGAAAAGCATCCCTAACCTACAAACTAGAATCAAAATTCATGTAGAAGATTGTGATAAACAGACACCATCCCTATTCGACGTAGCAAATTTTGTGCTCGGTACAAATATTCAGAAGGGTGATGAGATGCTGGCATTAAGGTCGTCTCGATGGGAGAATTATCCCTTGACGTACGAGCGGATAAAATATGCTACCCTCGATGCCCGTGTGAGTTTTGAGGTAGCTGCAAGGTCCAAAGAGCTTGTTGCGAAGCTGTCCCCACAGAAAATGAGAACAAGAAGAAGAAGAAGAAGAAGAAGAAGAATAAGAAGAAGAAGAAGAAGAAGAAGAAAAAGAAGAAGAAGAAGAAGAAGAAAAGGCTGCACCAGCAGCAGGGCATTATGGATGGACGAACTATTTCCTCTCTTGTAAAAAAAATTATTCCCTCTCGGTGTATATTGATATAGATGAACTATTTCGATGGTGTGCATGTATTTGGAACAAGTAGTAGCGTGGGTCCGCTTGGCTATAAGGAACTATTTATCCTCCTAGCTTTCTCTACTGCTCCTTCTAGTGATCGATCTGCAATGCATGTGTCCGTAGACATGACAACTTGTCCATGGAAGTTCAACTACGGCGTCCATCATGTTTCATCCACTGCCACTCGCGATTCCCACAATGCCGCTCCAACCCACGGCACCACGTCCCCCGACGTGCGCCTCACCCCTCTCGGCCACACCGCTCCTCTTCCTTTGTGTGCATGACATATGGGCCACCTGAAATGCGGTGAGCATCAAGTTTCTACCACAGCCACACGCGATTCCCACGACGCCGCTCGAACCCATGACACCACACGTCCCCCGACCAGCGGCTCACCCCTCTCGGCCCCACTACCCTTCCGCCTTTGGGAGCATTACATGTGGACCAGCCACCTATCGGGTCCACATGTTATTGACTCAAAGGCAGGTGCAGTAAGGCGCTGAAACTAAGTCCTGAGGGCCCTGAGACGGAAATGTAACTCATGCGCCAGACCTTGTGGTGCTACTGCTGCATGAACTCGTGCCAAACTCGAGATTTGTTTCTTTACTATACATGCACACAACGATTTTATGGACATTATAATCTCAACATGTGATGGGCAGCTCTAAATTTGAATTTGAAACTTATAAAATGAAAAAATTCAAAACAAATAAACTGGGAGAGACGGAGTATACCGTAGGATGTGTCCCATACGAAACAAGTCCCCTAGTTTTTCACTGCGAAGATGCAGTTAGAAAGGAGCACAGCGTCTTCGTACTCGTACGGAAACAAATCGGCTGCACACAGCATGGTCCACCTTTGACCGCCATGTGCAAGGTTTGTGCTATATTCTTCAATCTCACCGTGGTTCCATCGTACCAATTCAGGCGGTGGCCCGTTGCATGGCTAATCCCAATGTTGGACAAAGGTTCTAGGGGAACGGTGTCACCGTTGTAAATGTTGTGCAAATTAATGTTGGTACCCTCCCATACATATGCAAGCCAATCTCCACTTGCACCAGGGAGAATTAGGAAATGGACACGGAAGTAGTCTTTAGAATGCATTTACTACGTGATCAAACTCATCTTACCTGCTCATTAGAGGAAATTTGAGTGCCCCTCAACGCCGGCATCTCAAGGGGCGTCAACTTACAACTACAGCCATATCGCGCTGGAGACACCCCCAAGGAAACATCCTCATGCGCTGCACGGAACATTAAGATGCATTTGTATGAGTAGTTTATCTTGTGAGAGAAAAGGATGAATGAGGGAAGGCCTTATTTGCAAATGTGGAGAGGGGTGTATGTTGGGGTACGTGGTAAATTAAAAAAAACTACGATCACGCAAGATCTATCTAGGTGATGCATAGCAACGAGAGGGGAGAGTGTTGTCTACATACCCTTATAGACCGAAAGCGGAAGCGTTATGACAACGCGGTTGATGTAGTGTATGTCTTCACGACCCGACCGATCCTAGCACCGAAGGTACGGCACCTCTCCGATCTGCAAACGTTCAGCTCAGTGATGTCCCACGAACTCTAGATCCAGCTGAGGTCGAGGGAGAGTTTCGTCAGCATGACGGCGTGGTGACAGTGATGATGAAGTTACTGGCACAGGGATTTGACTAAGCACTACAATGATATGACCGAGGTGGAAATCTGTGGAGGGGGCACCGCACACGGCTAAACAATCAACTTGTGTGTTCTAGGGTGCCCCCTGCCCCTGTATATAAAGGAGCAAGGGGGAGGCCAGCCGGACCTCCTTGGGCGCGCCCCCAAGAGGGGAATCCTACTAGGACTCCAAGTCCTAGTAGGTTTCCAAATAAAGGGAGAGATGGGGAAGGAAGGAGAGGGAGAGAGGGAAGGAAAGGGGGGCGCCGCCCCTTCCTTGTCCTATTAGGACTCAAGGGGAGGGGGCGCGCGGCATGCCCTGGCCGGCTATCTCTCTACTAGGGCCCATCGAGGCCCATTAGCTCCCCCAAGGGTTCCGGTGACCCTGCGGCACTCTGGTTTTATCGAAAACTTCTCCGGAACACTTCCGGTGTCCGAATATAGTCATCCAATATATCAATCTTTATGTCTCGACCATTTTGAGACTCCTCATCATGTACGTGATCACATATGGGACACCGAACAATCTTCAGTACATCATATCACATAAACCCATAATATCAATCGTCATCGAATGTTAAGTGTGCAGACCCTACACATTCAAGAACTATGTAGACATGACCAAGACACGTCTCCTGTCAATAACCAATATCATAACCTGGATGCTCATATTGGTTCCTACATATTCTACGAAGATCTTTATGGTCAAACTGCATAACAACATGCGTTGTTCCCGTTGTCATCGGTATGTTACTTGCCCGAGATTCGATCGTTGGTATCTCAATACCTAGTTCAATATCGTTACCAGCAAGTCTCTGTACTCGTTCCATAATACTTCATCTCACAACTAACTCATTAGTCACAATGCTTGCAAGGCTTATAGTGATGAACATTATCGAGAGGGCCTAGAGATACCTCTCCGAAACACGGAGTGACAAATCCTAATCTCGATCTATGCCAACCCAACAAACACATTTGGAGACACCTGTAGAGCACCTTTATATTCACCCATTTATATTGTGACGTTTGGTAGCACACAAAGTGTTCCTCCGATATTCGGGAGTTGCATAATCTCATAGTCTGAGGAACTTGTATAAGTCATGAAGAAAGCAGTAGCAATGAAACTGACACGATCATAATGCTAGCTAACGGATGGATCATGTCCATCACATCATTCTCCTAATGATGTGATCCCGTTCATCAACTGACAACACATGTCTATGGTTAGGAAACATAACCATCTTGATTAACGAGCTAGTCAAGAAGAGGCACACTAGGGACTATATGTTTTGTTTATGTATTCACACATGTACTAAGTTTCCGGTTAATACAATTCTAGCATGAATAATAACATTTATCATGATATAAGGAAATAAATAATAACTTTATTATTGCCTCTAGGGCATATTTCCTTCAGTGTAGGTATCTTTTTGCAAAATTGCCCTAGTTTTCCTCCTACCCATTAGATATAAATCGGGCGGCCTATATGGCAGGATGGCACGCACACCATCATCACCAACTCTGTTTTTTAAAGACTAGCAAGATGCCCGTGCATTGCACGGAACATCAAGATCTCGTGGGAGAAAAGGATGAACGAGTGAAGGCCTGATCTGCAAATGTGGAGAGGAGTGCGGGTAAATTGTCATAATTTCCTTCCTATCCATCGAATATAGATCGAACGGCCTATATTGCAGGATGGCAGGCACACCATCATCACCAACTCTGCTTTTTATAAGAGTATATATCCTGCTATTATAAGAGTACTGGCAAGATGCCCGCGCGTTGCGTGGAACATCAAGATGCATTTCAATACCCCTATTTTGCCAACCTGGATTTTGCCTTCTCTCTTTTTACCGGACTTGCCTTCTCTCTCTTTCCGGACTTGGTTTTCATCATGGTTTATTCCCTGATTTGATTTGGATTTTTGGATCAATTCAAATGGACTTGTCAATTGGGCATATCCTTGGCTTTCACCCAAGTGACCTATCTACCTTATTCCTCCCACAAATTCCCAAAATAATAAAATGAATATTTTTTCCTTTAAGGAAAATATTCATTTTTCTCTCTTAAGTTCATTTCAAAACGTTGTGCTCCAAAGCAACCTCAATTTTTCTTACTCAGAAAAATCTGAGATAATTCCTAAATATTCTTAGGACCATGGCACATCTTCCCATGCAAAAATATTGCATCACTTTTTGTAATATTTTTGCTCTAGAAAATCTTTTCACTTCTGGACTAGAAATGCACTTTGTGCAACAAGTGCATTTTCCCCTAAGCTTTTAGCCTTGATCTTTCTTGAGCTTAAACACCCTCCTAAGAAACCCTAAACCCTAGGAGATCAGCCCTAATGGCCTTCTAGAAGGTGGCCAAACTTGGCAACCAAGTTTCTGTACAGAAACTTGTCAGCTAAGTAGCGTCACTTCTGGTCGACCTAGGCACGAGCCATCAACTCCCCTAGACTAAACACTGCACGGTCGAGAGCATAGACAAGGTTTGGCCGCTTCTGGGCGTCGTTTTGACCATGCCAGTGTGGTGGCCATGCATGGACACGGTGCCTGGCATGCGTCTCAACGCGCTCTGGCTGGGGCTTTGCGTTCTGTTTCACGCGTGTGCATGCAAGCGCTCGCCTCCGACTGCCGCAACGTGCCACAACGTGCCACAACCCTCGACCCATCACCCATGACCCCTCCCTGGCGCTCGCCGTGGCCGGAGCCGCCGCAGCAAGACTGGTCAGGTCGCTGCCAAAATGGCACAGTGCGCGCGTGTGCTTGTCCCCATCTCAAACCGCCTCATGTGCTCGTCCGTGAGCGTGGGCAAGTGTCGCCGTTGACGCTGCACCCTATCCCCTCCCATTGGAGCCTCTTGTCGATGTTCACCGCGTGTCCAGAGCGCTCCTGCGGCGACACGTTCACGTAGAACGATCGTAGTTTGGTCGGGCAGGCCTCTGGCTGTCGGCCCGACCCGAGGACTCCGGCGATCCCCGTAGGCCAGCTGCCGTTCTCCAGGGCCTCTCGAGCTCAAGCAGCTGCTTTGGCAGGGCCTTGGTGGCCTGCTGGAGCTGCCTGGACCCCGCCAAGCTCTCAAATCTGCCTCTAGCCTCCGTCTTCCACCTCTCCGGCGAACCCCGTCCGCCACCGAAGCTTGTGAGCTCAACTGCGACCAGCTCCGTCCACCTCTCGCCAAGCCATGGGTACAGGCAGGTGCGCCGCGAGCCCCGCTTCCAATCTATCCCTCTAGCCTAGCATCAAACCCCCTCGTCGCTGACGTAAGCTCCGGCGAAGGGCCGCCCCTCCTCTGATCTTGATCCCCCTCTCTCTCTTGGATGGTGGGGCCTAGTGTCAGCCTCACCACTTGCGTCCGAAGCGGTATGAGTGGAGGCGCACTCCCACTTTACGCCTTCGATGTCACCCCCAGGAATTTCTGTTTAATTCAAGTTTATTCGGAAATTTGACCAAACTTTGACCAACCATAATCTGTAAACCACAAGCCAAATAAATTAATTCTTTTTGCATTGTCTTTGTTAGAGAAAGCTCTAGCAGCACACCAAAAGGTGGATTTTCCTTGTTGTCTAGAATTTCTGGTGATTTTTGGAATGAGTTTTGACATTTATCTATGTGGTTTCAAAATATTTTTAGAAGAAGGATCTTGCCTTGAAGCTAACCAGGAGGAGTGTGACCCTCCTCTGCACTAATGCAAGCCACAACATCATTTGGATGGTGTAATTTCAATATCTATGATTTTTTACTTGAATATGAGTCTTTAATTGCATTTAAAATTTGATAAATTAATATGGTTAATTGCTAGTTGTTTTATGAGGCTTGATATGCTTGTTTTAGCTTCTGGTTGAGTTCATAGAAATTGTTTGGCTAAGTAGAGTAAGATTTTGCACTAGATATTTTGTTTTGGAAAGTTATGGTAGCTATTTTGCTAGTAATAGTTTTCAACTAAATGATGAACTAATAAAAATGTTGTTTGTACAAAGAAATGACTTATAACCAGAGAAGTTTATGATCTTAGTAGTGTAACTTAGTTATATTGCTTGTTTTGATCCATGCTTAAGAGTTGCTTGCTCCGTGTGATGAGTAGTTGCATGATTTCCGGTATGATGTCATGTTAGTAATAAAAAGTTTTTCTGAAAGTTAATACTTGATTAAGTTCAACCTGAATATGATGTTGATCACATCATGGTGCCACTGAATCCGATTTTAATTCTGTGCGACCACATTTACCTAATGGGACGGTCTTGATTCGGTCCTTTATCGTGGCTCTCACCGGTGCCTCCCGCGAGGGAATGTTATGGGCATGCATATCCTGGCCCGGTAGGCAGACATAACCTTGTGTGCTCGTTTGTTTTAATGGTACATTGTCCCCGTTTGGAACCGTTTTGCCACGACGGTGGCCGCTGGTGTCTTTGGTAGACACGGGGCCACCCAAGACCTAGCCCTGAGAGGGAGATGGTCGGAGTGGCCCGGGAGAGTGCATGGCAAAGGGACGGTTTCGTCGCAGTACTTTGGTCCACCCAAATGGGAGTACGAGGCCAGGTATTCTATAGTGTGGGTAAAGTGCGCTACCTCTGCAGAGTGTATTTAATCTATCGATAGCCGCGCCCTCGGGTATGGGCAAGACTCAGGAGTAAGTCCCACCATGGATCAACTTTCATAATTAATCTTGGAAACTAGTACTTATTGTGATGCATTGTCTCGTGGTGAACCTCGAACACTCGAGGTGTTCATGAGTGATTAGTTTCAGGTGTGACCCCGGTATGGTCACCGTTGGTTACAAGGTAACCGTCTGGTAAGCGAGTCCGTGTGACTCGGTGCGCTGTTTGGTTGTTCTGCATAGTTTTGCATTTGTAGTAATTTCTTGCATTAATTTAACTTGATTAATTATCATGATATTGTCTGTCATATGTATGTTGTGAGCTTGCAAGTACATTCCTTGTACTGACTGGCGTGTCATGCCAGTTTTCAGGCAAGCTGATTCGCATTGGAGTGCATCTCGTGTCTAGGCCATGTCCACGTTGGTGTCCCTGTGGCATGGAGTTCCACTACGTCGTTCTTCCGCTGCCGCGTAGTTTCGTGTGATCGAGGCCCCAGCCATGTTCATTAAATAATGTACATACTGTCCAGCAGCACCATGTGTGCCGCTTGGCCTCGAATCTCAATGTAATATCAGACCTTTGTACCACGCTAGTAACAATAAAGCGGTTATTTCTAGACCATGTTGTTGTGTATTGCCAGAAGACTGGATCTCTGGGCTGGCAATGTAGGGTAAACCGGTTGCTCTGAGATGGAGTGCCACAACGCTTGGTATCAGATCCACGTAGGACACGCTAGACCGGTAGTGTGTTAGTAAAACGGTAGATAGTTTTGTTTGAGTGCCGGTAGACAGAGGAATTGGTTGTTGCATTGCATGCATGACTTATTGTTGTTATTACTAACCGTATGGCCTATGAGTGTAGATGGCACCAGTACCGGTCTTCTACCATCCTGAGCCAGCTCCGTGCACACCGCCGCACCTGCTTCAGAACGTGTGGCGACGACTCTATCCAGAGGGTGCTGATCCAGAGTATCGGTTGTATCGCGAGCATCTGGACGGTGCAGTGTATGAGTATTATGCTGAGGTCACTCTACACCACAGTTCCCCATTCGCTACTTACACTCGTTCATCTAAGGGTGGTCTTGCTTCTACGACATCTCAGGCGGTTCAAATTGCTGCTATCGAGGCTCTTGTAGACTTGCGCTACAATGAGGTTCGCATGCACACCCACCCTGGACTTTTCTTTTACCCATCTCTGCATGAGAATGGGCGTATCCGCTTTCCTTTGATTAATCCGGCATGCGATCGACCCACTAGCCACCTTGCACGCTACATCACCGCTAGCTATCTCCTTAACTACGAGTTAGCTCGGGAGCTCTCACGCGCTCGCGCCGCTCTCGCTGCTACTCATCTAAGGAACCCTCTTCCCGCTGTCATCTACACTTCTACTCCTCCCACCTCCGTTCCTACGACGACCTCGCAGGGTACCGTTAACCCTTTGACAGTGAACCCTCGCAGCACTCCTGCTGCATGATCTTCTCTTGTCGCTACTCCTGCCGCTCCTATGCTTAGATCCCATCCCCCACCTGCCCCTGAGGGAGAGCCCTCAAGGTACCGCCAGCGCACCTCTCTTCCCCCGGAGGTCTCTACTATCAGTTCAGGATCTGGGTCTGGCTCAGGAGACGAGCCTGCAGCAGCACCATCCGAGCAGTAGATCGTTAGAGTATTGTGGTAGTAACGAGCATGATGTATGGCTGTAATCGCATTTGTCATGATGCGTAGTTTCATGTACAAGGGTAGTAGACCCATTGCAATGTTTATTTTGATGTTGGGACTATGTATAATTATGTTGGATTTCTATTCAACTTGGTTTTATTCGCTGCTTTCTTCCGGGATTTGTCATTGGTTTTTCCCCCATTTTGGAATTTTCTCAACATGGTTGCTTGTATTGGGAAACGAAACATAGGATGCCGCGTGGAGGCAGCACTAGTTAAGCTGGTGAGGATGTCCCTGTCCGTTGTTCCGCAAGACAGGCAGGACATTCCCCTGAACCTTACCAGCCACCTCCGCCTCCACCGCCACAACTGCCTTCCACCGAGCAAATCCTGCGAATGTTTGAAGACAAAAGGAGCAACGATCTGCTGGAAATACTGAAAAGTGTACAAGTTATGGTTGGGCAGAATGGAAACCAGAATGGCCATCATTCCAAGCTAGCAGATTTTCAGCAAACCAAGCCTCCCAGTTTCAGCCATACTACTGATCCTTTGGACGCCGACGACTGGCTAAGGACTATTGAAAGAAAACTGGAAATTGCTTGCACAGATGACGGAGACAAGGTTCCCTTTGCAACGCATTATCTCGAAGGAGCTGCTGCTATATGGTGGGATAATGCCAAAGCAATATGGCCTGCCGACGAGGAAATTACTTGGACAAAATTCAAGGATCACTTCTGCAAATATCATATTCCCACTGGAGTCATGAAGATCAAGCAACGCGAATTTCTCGCCCTCACTCAAGGCAGCATGACCGTCACTGAGAATCTGAATAAATTCAACCATCTGGCCCGCTACTCTCTCCACGATGTGGCCACCAAAAGATCGACCGATTTCTTGGAGGCCTACATCAACATCTCGGGTGCACTCTCAGTATGTTTGATTTCCCGGACTTCCTGACTCTGGTGAACAAGGCCCTAATCACCGAGAGGGAACACAAGCTCCTGCACGACAACAAGCCAGCTGCTAATGACCACAAGCGCAAATTCGAGCCCAAGAAGGATATGCAACCAGTGCAAAAGGCTCGTACATGGCAACAGAGTCTGGTGGAGTACACACCCAATTGGCAGCAGAACATCAACAAGACTACTACACAAGTCAATAATGTCGTGACCAGCCTGGTGCGTGACGATTGCCAGCGCAGCAATTCGTGCTTCAGCTATGGTCAAATTAGACACTACGCCCGACAGTGTCCCAAGAACACCAAGCACGTCGCTCTATTTCAGCCGCAAGTTAACTACATGGTGCAGTATTCCGCCCCCGATATAATCCAAGGGCAAGTTCATCACATTTCTTCAGATGAAGCCCAAGAGGACCCGGAAGTTATCATTGGTATCTTTCTCGTAAATGACATACCCACCGTAATTTTATTTGACTCTGGGGCTTCCCACTCTTTTATTTCGCGGAGTTTTGCTTCCCAAAACAATCTTTCTTGCTCGATTTTGGGAAAGCACATGCTGGTACAATCCCCGGGATCCATGCTCAGAAGCAATCTTGTCTGCCGAAATTTGGAGATTGACATCAAGGGCGTCAAGTTTCCAACATCGTTGATAATCATCGATTCCAAAAAATTATATGTCATTCTGGGCATGAATTGACTAACCCAATACCAAGTCTGCATCAGCTGCGCGACCAGAGAAGTTACCCTGAAAAATATGGAAGGTCGCACCACAAGTTTTTATGCCCGCAAGAGCATCCCCATGAAGGATATGGTTTTCGCAGCCCTGGCAGAAGAGGTGGAATTAATCCCAGTGGACAGCGAGTATCCAGATGTATTTCCTGAAGAATTACCCGGCATGCCACCAGACCGAGAATTGGAGTTCTCTATTGATCTAGTGCCTGGAACCACCCCGATACATAAGAAATATTATCGGATGCCCTCCTCAGAATTGGTGGAATTGAAGAAGCAACTAGATGAGATGCTGCAAAAAGGATACATTCATCCCAGCTCTTCACCATGGGGATCACTAGCAATCTTTGTGGACAAAAAGGATGGCAGTCTACGAATGTGTGTAGACTACCGACAGCTAAATGACGTCACCATTAAAAAAGTATCCAGTGCCGAGGATTGACGATCTATTTGATCAACTCAGTGGGGCCAAAGTATTCTCAAAGATTGATTTGAGGACGGGATATCATCAACTCAAGATTAAGAAGGAAGATATTCCTAAGACCGTGTTCACCACTCGGTACGGTCTTTACGAATACACTGTTATGTCCTTCGGCCTCACCAACGCTCCTGCATTATTTATGCATATGATGAACAAGGTGTTTATGGACTTCTTGGACAAGTTTGTGGTGGTGTTCATTGATGACATCCTCATTTATTCCAAAAGTAAGGACGAACATAAGGAACATCCTCGCGCTGTTCTGCAACGGCTTCGCGATCATCAATTGTATGCCAAATTCAGCAAATGAGAGTTTTGGCTCCAGCAAGTGGGATTCCTCGGACATATCCTCTCGGCAGAAAGAATCTCGGTGGACCCAAGCAAGGTAAAAGATGTACTTGATTGGTCCGCACCCACCACCATCTCAGAAATCCAGAGTTTCCTTGGACTGGTCGGATATTATCTCCGTTTTATCGAAGGATTTTCCAAGATCGCCAAGGCAATGACTGAGCTCCTCAAGAAGGACAAGAAGTTCGTATGAACTAAAGACTATGAACAGAGCTTCAATGAATTAAAAACCAAACTGACATCGGCACCCATATTAACTCTTCTAGATATCTACCGCAGTTTTGATGTTTACTGCGGCACCTCCAGAAAAGGACTGGGGTGTGTACTCATGCAAGATGGCAAAGTGGTGGCCTATGCATCTCGCCAACTGCGACAACATGAAGGAAATTATCCTACTCATGATTTGGAATTGGCCGCAGTGGTGCAT
This sequence comes from Triticum dicoccoides, assembly GCF_002162155.2. Classification (NCBI taxonomy): domain Eukaryota; kingdom Viridiplantae; phylum Streptophyta; class Magnoliopsida; order Poales; family Poaceae; genus Triticum; species Triticum dicoccoides. The sequence continues at coordinate 431,366,159 of NC_041385.1, read as the reverse complement.
GCTTTAAAAATCTGGAGACATTATCTGATTGGAAAGAAGTGCCAGATATTCACTGACCATAAAACTCTCAAGTATATATTCACTCAGCCCGACTTGAACCTTCAACAGCGAAGATGGCTCGAGTTGGTCAAGGACTATGACCTCGGAATAAATTATCACCCGGGCAAAGCTAATGTGGTGGCTGACGCCCTCAGCAGCAAACCCGCCAACCTCAATGCCCTAATGGATTCCTTGCCTCTAGAGCTCTATGAAGAAATCATGCAGCTGAATCTGGTAATCACTGACGACCGTCTTAACAATATATTGGAAGTTGCTCCTACTCTCGAAGAAGAAATCCGCAGAGCTCAAGCGGATGATAAGGTGTTACAGATATATGTTCAGAAGCTGCACCAAGGGCAAGCACCTGATTTCACTATGGATTAGCAAGGTTCTCTAAGGTTCCGAGGAAGACTTTGCGTACCCAACCAAGACAGTCTGAAGAAGAAAATATTGGTGGAAGCACATGAATCACCATACTCAATTCATCCCGGTGGTACCAAGATGAATGAGGATCTTCGTCAGATATTTTGTCGGGATGGAATGAAGAAAGACATCGCGTATTTTGTGGCCTGCTGCCATATCTGCAATAAGGTACAGGCAGAACACCAAAAACCCACCGGACTCCTCCAGCCTCTGCCGGTATCACAATGGAAATGGGACGATACTTGCATGGATTTCATCACCAGATCACCAAGGTCTCATCAAGGAAACGACGTGATATGGGTCATAGTGGACACTCTAACCAAGGTGGCACACTTCCTACCTATCCGGACCACATACTGTGCAAATCAACTTGCACAGTTGTATGTATAAAGAATCGTCAGTCTCCATGGAGTACCCAAGACAATCACCTCCGATAGGGGATCTCTATTCACATCCGCATTTTGGTCCTGACTTCATCAAGCCTTGGGGACCGCTCTGAAGTACAGCACGGCTTACAATCCTCAGACTGAGTGAGTAAATCAAATACTCAAAGATATGCTCCGGGCATGTACATTGGCCCAAGGAACCAAGTGGGAAGACTATCTACCCTACGCTGATTTTTCCTACAACAACAGTTTCCAATCCAGCTTAAAGATGTCACCCTATGAAGCCCTGTATGGCCGGAAATGCCGCACCGCATTAAATTGGTCTCAAATTGGAGATAGTCGTATTTTTGGGACTGATTTAATGCTTGAAGCCGAGAAGCAAGTCAAGGAAATCCGAGACAGACTGCAACTGGCAAAATCCCGAGAGAAGAGCTACTATGATGCCAAACATCGTCAGATCAGCTTCGAACCCGGAGAACACGTATATCTCCGAGTCACCCCTATGAAAGGAGTCAAGAGGTTTCAGACTCGAGGAAAATTAGCACCTAGATATATCGGTCCATTCCCCATCATGGCTAGAGTCGGAACAGTCGCCTACCAGTTGGAATTGACACCAGAATTTTCCGAAGTACACAATGTGTTTCACATCTCGCAGTTAACAAGATGCATCTCACCACCGGAGAAAAGGACTGATATGTCAGAGATAGAATTGGCTAAGGATTTGACTTATGAGGAAAAGCCAATCAGATGTCAGGACCCCGACTCAATGCCACATCGATCTAGCATGTAACACCTCATATCACTTTGCGGCCTCACGCACGGTATTCCCACGGGTGTCGCCTTACCTTTGCCCGGGACCGTTTGCGCCTTTTGGCACACGTATATGACAGTGTCGCTAGCATCCATATGATAAGGAGCCCGGGCTGACATGGCTAGTCGTAAACCCAAAGTGGCACAGACTTACAGGGACAGGCATCCATGACCCAGCATCGAACGTGTCGGTCATCAGCGAGTGAATCCAGGCTGTAGCACTGGGCTAGCAGGACTCCGGTGAACCGGGCTGTAGCGGGCTAACAGGACTCCGGTATTCATCGCGTGACATTTCCCCGAAGGGACAGACACAGGAACGAAGAAGGACACATGCCGGCCAGCCTAAGTGTTCCGGAGCAGTAGCAAGCTACCATGGCTCGGTGGAAACACTAGGAGACATTTCCCCGTAAGAGAGGCTACTAAAGATAAACAACTAGATGGTCAGATCCCACACATACCAAGCATTTCAATAACATACACACAATATGCTCGATATGTGCAAATACAACATGGCATCACAACATGACTCTACGACTCAAGTAATTTATTCAATAGGCTCCGAGGAGCGAGATATTACAAACATGGGTATCATGACCCAACAATCAGAGCATACAAATCAAAGCACACGCGGAAGCTATCATGTTTGAGTACAGACATCTATAAATGAAAAAGGCTGAGAAGCCTGACTATCTATCAGATCCTGCCGAGGGCACAAGATCGTAGCTGAGGTATCAAGCTAAACGTCGAAGTCCACGCGAAACTACTAGTGAGACCGAAGTCTCTCTGCAAAACATAAAATGGGCAAACGTGAGTACAAATGTACCCAGCAAGACTTACATCAGAACTAACTACATATGCATCATTATCAACAAAGGGATGGTGGGGTTTAACTGTAGCAAGCCAGCTTTGACTCGGTGGCTAACCTGAACTACGACTGCAGGTAACTCTTTTGAGGTGGCGCACACGAGTCCACATATTCACCATATCAATACACCACTATGGAACCGCTCTCGTCTCCCTACGAGAACGCCATCCATAGCACTCACGCTTATCTTGCGTATTTTAGGGTATCCACTTTCACTTGTCTATGAACTGATATAAGCAACCCAGAAGTCCTTTTCCGCGGACACGGCTATTCGAATAGATCATATTAACCCTGCAGGGGTGTACTTCTTCACACACGCTCTCACCACTTACCGCCGTTTACACGACATGTACTCGGCAACCTTCAAGCGGAAGCCCAACGTGGGTGTCGGCCACGGCCTGCCTAAACACTCGAGTCTCTAGTCCAGGTTTATCGCCTATTCGGGTTCCATCCATGAGGAGATCCGGCCGGAGTTTCGCTCACAGCCCCAAACAATGTGAACAGGGTTCCCGAGACACCAAACGGGCGCACGGTACACCGTGCCATGTGCCTACCGCATCACAGCCCACCCCTACGGTCAGCGCTGAGCACGGCCTCCAGCATACTACAAACACCAGAAACTACTTGCAACTCCTGGACAGAGGACAAGGGTGATTAAGAAGCCGAGAGGGTCCATTTGTTTCGGGCCCAATGCGTGGTAGTAGCTGAATCATGGATCACAAACACAGAACTCAGTTCCTGGGGACGGCTGCAATGAGACAACCCACCATGTACTCCTACATGGCCTCTCACCGCTACCTTTACCAAATTGTGTTCACACACTTAGCTCACACACAGTAGGACATGTTCACACGCCTCTGATTCATCCCCGATGAATCAGACCTGACTCAACTCTAAGCAATAGCAGGCATGACAACAAGCATGAATGAGTAGGCACATCAGGGCTCAAACAACTCCTACTCATGCTAGTGGGTTTCATCTATTTACTGTGGCAATGACAGGTCATGCAAAGGATAAAGGGGTTCAGCTACCGCAGCAAGTAACAAAATGTCGTTGTTGTCCTAATGCAGTAAAAGAGAGCAGGAGCGAGAGAGTGGGATTTTATCGAAATGAACAAGGGGGTTTTGCTTGCCTGGCACTTCTGAAGATAACATTGAGTCTTCATCAGTGTCAACGATCACATCATCGATATCACGTCTATCGAGAGGGGACAAATACCGGCAACACAGAAGGGAACACAATCAATGCAATGCACAATATGATGCATGATCATGACATGGAAAAATGAATGTGTTTTGAGCTAATGCAACTAAAACCAGATTAAATGAAGTTGGTTTGAATCCAAGATTCAAATTCAAACTCCATATGTGGATATTTAAATGCCCTTTATATGATTTGTGCTAAACAGCAGCTATAAGTTGTTCTAGCATGCATGAAAATGGTACAGATGGATTCCTTGAATTTTTCTGATAATTTTTCATATATAATTTATTTCATTTGGAGTTACGGTTAATTTTCTATGATTTTTAGAAGTTATAGGCATTTTCTGGAATTTCAGAATTAAATTAAATCCATAAAACATTACTACGTCAGCATGACGTTGGCATGACGTCAGCAAGTCAACAGGGGCCGGCTCGAGTCAAACCTGACCAGTGGGGCCCACTGGTCAGTGACTACGGCTAATCCTAATATAATTTAAACCTAACCTAGTTTAATTAGTCGGCCCGGGCCCGCATGTCAGTGAGTCAGTGGCTTAATTAAACTTAGTTATTGATTTAACCAAAGGTTAGCAGGGGACGGGCCCACACGTCAGTGACCCAGGGGGGTCAAATCCCTGGTCAACCCGGCTAATCCACCGGCGTCTAACCGCCGGCAACGACCAGACGCGGCGGTGGCTCACCGGAATGGCTGCTCCGGCGCCCATTCGACGCGATGAGGGGTTCTACAGGGAGCCCGAGCTCGTGCGCATCCAATGGAGCAAGCCAGAGGAGTTGGGGTTGGCTGTGGCGTCGGCAGCGGCGAGGGAGGCGGCGGCCGGAGTTCGGGCGAGGTCGGGGTTGGCGTTAGGGGGCACGGGAGGGGAAGCTAGTGTGTGTGTTAGGTTCCTGGTGAGGTGTGGAGCACGTTGCCGTGCTCGGTAGCTAGCTCCGGTGGCTCTGGCCTTGTCCGCGTCATCGCCGGCGGCGAGGAGCTCACGGCCCCGGTGGAAAGGGCGGCTAGCGTGCGGGAACGAGCGCGGGGAGGAGGGGAAATGGAAGAGGAGCTCACATAGACCCTGTAGAGGTGGACGGCGAGCTTGAGGGAGGCCGGACGGCGACGAATTTGACGACGGCGATCCTCGGTGGCCGAGGAGGGGAAAAAGCGTCGGGGCGGTGCTTCGGGGCTCTTCCGGTCACGTGGCTCGGTGAGGGGGTTGGCGACGAGGTGCAGGAGCTCGGGAGCACGTCGGGGAGGAGAGGGGGTGGCGGTGGCCGCGAGGGAGCTCGTCGGTGGCGGCGGCTCCGTTCGGTCCGGGCGAGAGAGAGGGAGCAGAGGAGAGAGGGGATGCAGCGGGGGAGGAAGAGGAGCGAGGGGACACGAGGCCTCGTCGTGGCGTCGCTAGGGAGGCCGGGGGGAAGCAGGAGCTGGCCGGGAAGCAGGAGGTGGCCGGGGCGCGTGGCCGCGCGCGCCGGGCGCGTGCCCGTCCTCCTGGCAGGGAGGAAGACGACAGGGGAGGAAGTGGAGATGGGCTGGGCCGACTGGGCCGCGCTGGAGGAGCTGGGCCAGGTAAGTGGGCTGAGGTGAGCGCCAGGTAGTCCTCTGCTCTGTTTTATTTTAGTTTCCATTTTCTATTTTTTTCTGTATTTGTTTTGATTTAGTTTAGCAACTAAGCCATTTTAATAAATTCTGTAGTTTATTATGTGGCTTACTAAAATATATACAAAGCCACTCACAACTTCCAGAATTATTTGGAGTCATATTTAATAAATATTAAATATACATCCAAAGCAAATAGTTATTGGATTAATTCAAATGGCCAAAATAAATATCTCTGTGACTCCAAAAATATTGGTTTAAATTTTACCTCTCACCAATATTTCCATGGAATAACAGGAACATTTTCTTGGACTCATTTGATGAAATTTAAATGTTGGTTATTTTTAGAGGTCTTCTGAGGCTTTGAAAATTCCTCAATTCAATTTCATTTGAATTTAAACATGATGCTCACCTGAGGTCTAGCCTAGTGCATAACAGGACCAGGGATGTGACAACTCACCCCCACTAAACAAAAATCTCGTCCCGAGATTCAAGCTTAGGGTAAGGTGAAGGGGGAACGCAAACTAGCACAATCTTCACGATCCAGGTTGCACTTCATAGGAACGTTGTTTCGATCACCATCTTTGTCTCGACGTCTTCCTCTGAGAACTCCAACTAACATGACAACGAGAGGGGAAGGGGACTCTAGAAGGACTGATCTTTCGAAGATCGAACAACTCAGGATTAACTCACGGAATGAGACATAGCAACATCACTCGAGCTGAGACACAAAACACACATCTAGAGGGATGGAGTGGAGCAAATGACGAAGGTTCACTAGGTAGGCAACAATTCCACACCTAAGAGGTGGTGAACGGTTGTCAAGTAGCAAGGAGTTGAGTTGCTATGATACCATAACGAGACAACTTAGGGATGGTGACTCGTAGATATATCCCCTTAAGTGGCAAAAATAATTACCTTTGATTCAGAGATCATTGAAACTCTTTAAACCAGCCTAAGGCAATTCTCGAGCGATCGTTTGGAGGGGGTCGGTAGAATGGCATACTCGGACTTGGATGATGTGTATTACCTTGTTGAAGACAACGCAATGAATGAATTTGCTTATCACCGGAAATGGAAGAGACCCATGGTAGAATGGCACATTGGCGGTGCAAGCTGGGAACAAAATGCAAATGCTGGGAATGATTCTGGTAACTGGGGAAGAACCCAACAATAGAGAGTGAATTCACTGTTTGAAAAGATCATAGCATTGCTGAGGGAACTGAGAGCAAACCCAGCTAGAGCCGATGATAACACGTAGCGCTTGTACGTGCTCTCAAGAACTTGAGCATTTCCACAATCATCAAGGTTTTATCAGCATCCGTGTCAAGGATCCTGGCAACACAACTTGCTACCATGATGGCTAATGATGGATGATGCAGATGCAAAGGAAGATAACACCTTCTCAGATTTCACCTTAGCGAGGCCAAGGAAACAAAATCTGGATGATCGACCGAGAGACATTTAGCACTCCGCTTCTAATGTTCTCCTTGATGTGCTAGCGTATCCCATTCATTGAAATGGTTTGATATCTAGAACATCAAGTAAAGCTCGGACTTCAGGAACACAAAAATCCATAAGGAACAACTAGGGAGTAGATCCTACGAAATCCTTATGGGGAGGTGGCCAACTTCTTCTATCAAGATACTACAATAATAGGTCTTCCGGCTGGGTGTGTTGGCCACGACATCCACTTTACTGGTTATCGAGGGACCAATTTTATAGTTCTTGGGAAATGTTCCAACCATCATATCTGCCTGAGATTCAGAACTGGTTGGTGTCAGAATATTCCAGACTCATCGAGTCTAGGAAGAAAAATGAAAGTTTGCAACATAATCGACGAGATGACGTTGCGAGATTCTCGGGAAATGAACTACGATAGCAAGCTCCAAAACATGAGCTGGTTCTGCTACAAACATGTGAACACGTTGTCCCAGACAAGCATGCCCTCATGGTAGTCTTACAATAAAACACTACCGAGTTCAGGAGGGGGAACCATCAACGAGGGTATCGAAGTCTTGTGCATTACCATGGATTAACACTTAACTCCTGTTCTCGAACAAATCAGTCAGTGGCTTGGGGTGCTACGGAGCACATATAGAATGGAGGTTGCAAGTCTCTGAACCACAGAATACTTTCGCACGTATGCATGACTGATTTGGGATGGTTCCAAAGAAAACAACATTGACTTTCTCGAATCCACGGCGGCAACTTGCATCAGATGCACATGAATTAAAGGAAGTCACTACCTTCATCCAAACATATGCTTCATGAGCTAGCATGAACAAATGCCTTCAAAAGTTTCCAACACTAACTTAATGTTCAACAAAATCATGGAGGAGATAAGGATGTTGTCAATGGGATCAACAACAATTCATCTAGGTTTCCTTTTAAAAGGAATTCCATAGTTAAGTGAACACGGTGATAGCATTGGTCAGACCAAAGATGTAATGGTGTATGCTCGAGGGATCAACCACAAATAAGACAACATTACGAGCATCGTTGGTACTGATTTGATTTGACGATAGCCCACACTCAAATCAAAGGATTGATAAGACAATAGGTCCAGCAACTGATCACAAGGACCAATCGATGAAGATATCATCTTTCTTCAACATACACTACACAAGAATATCCCTTTGGAACGAACTAAGTCAGGCAAGCTTTTATCTTCCAACTCTCCAAGTTGTTGTCTAGCTTAACCAACTAGCTCAGGGATATCTAACACCGATTCTTGGAGAGAAGGTGGTTCACAAGAAACCAACTTGATCACGAGCTCAACATAACAGTCAGGTGACAGCCTGGTGATACTTTCGAGAAGATATTCGGAAAATCACGAACCACCGATATGTTACTAAGCTCGAGAACAATCTCGCTTTTGAGGGCAAGACGATATGATCAAATGAGTGAGGACTTGACAAGATCCTAACTCATCAATCGAAGGGTGCACCGAAATAAGGACTAGGTAGCACGATCAGTCTTAGAAGGATGATTCAAAAACCAACACGCTAAGAATGAAATTATTGTCCCTTAACTACCAAGCAACAAGGTTGCTGGGAGTATTGATTTCACACATCTCAATTCATTTGTCGGTATTCCGGTTGCATCAACACGATGGCCGAGGAATGACTAATGATGGTGAGAAGTATTACTACGTCAAAATTCATGAAAGTTGGTGCAGTTCTCATGACAATTCTGACATAAAGGGGGTAATACTCCAAGGTAGAACAGAACCAAAAGCTGGATTGGCATTTGATCTGCGGAATACAACTACTTTGACCCAATCCTAGATATGGATGAGGTACTGGAGTTTGTTTCTCCTATTCATTCTAAAATAGAATGGCTTGGCGGACCACAAGGGTAATAGGCATCGACGAACGAATGCACGCATACTCTTGACTATCAATTGATAGGCGAGGGTCGGAAACAACTAAGATGGGACAACTCAAAAGAACATATGATTTTCTGAGTTGTGGATGCATGGATTAGCATGTCGAATGAAGTTCAACATATTTCTTCCGGATAACCCATGCAGAAAGGTAGAACTGGCAGAGTCACGATTTATGAATGGAGAACTCATCGAGAGCACTCTTGTTGTCATCTTTTGGTTCAGAAGAACTCCTGCCAAGAATGGTTCATGGTAATTGGAAGAAGGATATACCACGGACCTCGAGGACTATCGCAAAGGTTACTAATATACTAAAGGAACTAGCAACACTATCAACATGATGTAAGTAGGGTGAATATCGGGTTCAAGAACCCAGGAGCAGAATACCTATTACTAAGTAGCATCACGGGATGCTTTCGAGAATGATGGCCAGAATCATCACACTGGGAACACAAATCATGGCTAAATTACTAGATGATCCTCTAAGCACTTAGGGTCATAATAATAATTCCAACATATATGTCGAGGTAATAATTACCTCAACACACCGATTAGTGTGGTTAATCTGGCCCAAAGGAACATCGAAGCGGGACGAAGGAATTTGCAAATGCATCAGACTACTTAGAAACCTGGGATGACTCGGACAGCATAACGGCTGTAAATGCTCAGAAAAGATTTGAGACATTCACAAAAATGGTGGCATAACCACTCAGAAGCACAATATCAAGGTTTCGAGATCAATAATTAACATACAGAGGTAGAAACTGAACTGAGGCTTAAATCCAACAAACTTATAAGTCTACTGATTAGTAACACGTGATCCTAATAGAAAGAAGAGATAGCCTAGTTCTTAATCCCCGTAGAAGAGAAGATGATGACTCAGATCAGAAGGCCATGAGGTATAAGGAGTAAAAAGAGCCTTACGTTCCATCCCACAATCAATTCCCTTACATAACTAAAGAATATCTAGACTCAACTTCGACCAGTTTGGCTTGGTAATCCTACAGGCAGTCAAGCTCTGATACCAACGCTGTCAGGACCCCGACTCAATGCCACATCGATCTAGCATGTAACACCTCATATCTCTTTGCGGCCTCACGCACGGTATTCCCACGGGTGTCACCTTACCTTTGCCCGGGACCGTTTGCGCCTTTTGGCACACGTATATGACAGTGTCGCTAGCATCCATATGATAAGGAGCCCGGGCTGACATGGCTAGTCGTAAACCCAAAGTGGCACAGACTTACAGGGACAGGCATCCATGACCCAGCATCGAACGTGTCGGTCATCAGCAAGTGAATCCAGGCTGTAGCACTGGGCTAGCAGGACTCCGGTGAACCGGGCTGTAGCGGGCTAACAGGACTCCGGTATTCATCGCGTGACATTTCCCCGAAGGGACAGACACAGGAACGAAGAAGGACACATGCCGGCCAGCCTAAGTGTTCCGGAGCAGTAGCAAGCTACCATGGCTCGGTGGAAACACTAGGAGACATTTCCCCGTAAGAGAGGCTACTAAAGATAAACAACTAGATGGTCAGATCGCACACATACCAAGCATTTCAATAACATACACACAATATGCTCGAAATGTGCAAATACAACATGGCATCACAACATGACTCTATGACTCAAGTAATTTATTCAATAGGCTCCGAGGAGCGAGATATTACAAACATGGGTCTCATGACCCAACAATCAAAGCATACAAATCAAAGCACACGCGGAAGCTATCATGTCTGAGTACAGACATCTATAAATGAAAAAGGCTGAGAAGCCTGACTATCTATCAGATCCTGCCGAGGGCACAAGATCGTAGCTGAGGTATCAAGCTAAACATCGAAGTCCACGCGAAACTACTAGTGAGACCGAAGTCTCTCTGCAAAACATAAAATGGGCAAACGTGAGTACAAATGTACCCAGCAAGACTTACATCAGAACTAACTACATATGCATCATTATCAACAAAGGGATGGTGGGGTTTAACTGCAGCAAGCCAGCTTTGACTCGGTGGCTAACCTGAACTACGACTGCAAGTAACTCTTTTGAGGTGGTGCACACGAGTCCACATATTCACCATATCAATACACCACTATGGAACCGCTCCCGTCTCCCTACGAGAACGCCATCCATAGCACTCACGCTTATCTTGCGTATTTTAGGGTATCCACTTTCACTTGTCTATGAACTGATATAAGCAACCCAGAAGTCCTTTTCCGCGGACATGGCTATTCGAATAGATCATATTAACCCTGCAGGGGTGTACTTCTTCACACACGCTCTCACCACTTACCGCCGTTTACACGACATGTACTCGGCAACCTTCAAGCGGAAGCCCAACGTGGGTGTTGGCCACGGCCTGCCTAAACACTCGAGTCTCTAGTCCAGGTTTATCGCCTATTCGGGTTCCATCCATGAGGAGATCCGGCCGGAGTTTCGCTCACAGCCCCAAACGATGTGAACAGGGTTCCCGAGACACCAAACGGGCGCACGGTACACCGTGCCATGTGCCTACCGCATCACAGCCCACCCCTATGGTTAGCGCTGCGCACGGCCTCCAGCATACTACAAACACCAGAAACTACTTGCAACTCCTGGACAGAGGACAAGGGTGATTAAGAAGCCGAGAGGGTCCATTGGTTTCGGGACCAATGCGTGGTAGTAGCTGAATCATGGATCACAAACACAGAACTCAGCTCCTGAGGACGGCTGCAATGAGACAACCCACCATGTACTCCTACATGGCCTCTCACCGCTACCTTTACCAAATCGTGTTCACACACTTAGCTCACACACAGTAGGACATGTTCACACGCCTCTGATTCATCCCCGATGAATCAGACCTGACTCAACTCTAAGCAATAGCAGGCATGACAACAAGCATGAATGAGTAGGCACATCAGGGCTCAAACAACTCCTACTCATGCTAGTGGGTTTCATCTATTTACTGTGGCAATGACAGGTCATGCAAAGGATAAAGGGGTTCAGCTACCGCAGCAAGTAACAAAATGTCGTTGTTGTCCTAATGCAGTAAAAGAGAGCAGGAGCGAGAGAGTGGGATTTTATCGAAATGAACAAGGGGGTTTTGCTTGCCTGGCACTTCTGAAGATAACATTGAGTCTTCATCAGTGTCAACGATCACATCATCGGTATCACGTCTATCGAGAGGGGACAAATACCGGCAACACAGAAGGGAACACAATCAATGCAATGCACAATATGATGCATGATCATGACATGGCAAAATGAATGTGTTTTGAGCTAATGCAACTAAAACCAGATTAAATGAAGTTGGTTTGAATCCAAGATTCAAATTCAAACTCCATATGTGGATATTTAAATGCCCTTTATATGATTTGCGCTAAACAGCAGCTATAAGTTGTTCTAGCATGCATGAAAATGGTACAGATGGATTCCTTGAATTTTTCTGATAATTTTTCATATATAATTTATTTCATTTGGAGTTACGGTTAATTTTCTATGATTTTTAGAAGTTATAGGCATTTTCTGGAATTTCAGAATTAAATTAAATCCAGAAAACATTACTGCGTCAGCATGACGTTGGCATGACGTCAGCAAGTCAACAGGGGCCGGCTCGGGTCAAACCTGACCAGTGGGGCCCACTGGTCAGTGACTACGGCTAATCCTAATATAATTTAAACCTAACCTAGTTTAATTAGTCGTCCCGGGCCCGCATGTCAGTGAGTCAGTGGCTTAATTAAACTTAGTTATTGATTTAACCAAAGGTTAGCAGGGGACGGGCCCACACGTCAGTGACCCAGGGGGGTCAAATCCCTGGTCAACCCGGCTAATCCACCGGCGTCTAACCGCCGACAACGACCAGACGCGGCGGTGGCTCGCCGGAATGGCTGCTCCGGCGCCCATTCGACGCGCGGAGGGGTTCTACAGGGAGCTCGAGCTCGTGCGCATCCAATGGAGCAAGCCAGAGGAGTTGGGGTTGGCTGTGGCGTCGGCAGCGGCGAGGGAGGCGGCGGCCGGAGTTCGGGCGAGGTCGGGGTTGGCGTTAGGGGGCACGGGAGGGGAAGCTAGTGTGTGTGTTAGCTTCCTGGTGAGGTGTGGAGCACGTTGCCGTTCTCGGTAGCTAGCTCCGGTGGCTCTGGCCTTGTCTGCGTCATCGCCGGCGGCGAGGAGCTCACGGCCCCGGTGGAAAGGGCGGCTAGCGTGCGGGAACGAGCGCGGGGAGGAGGGGAAATGGAAGAGGAGCTCACATAGACCCTGTAGAGGTGGACGGCGAGCTTGAGGGAGGCCGGACGGCGACGAATTTGACGACGGCGATCCTCGGTGGCCGAGGAGGGGAAAAAGCGTCGGGGAGGTGCTTCGGGGCTCTTCCGGTCACATGGCTCGGTGAGGGGGTTGGCGACGAGGTACAGGAGCTCGGGAGCACGTCGAGGAGGAGAGGGGGTGGCGGTGGCCGCGAGGGAGCTCGTCGGCGGTGGCGGCTCCGTTCGGTCCGGGCGAGAGAGAGGGAGCAGAGGAGAGAGGGGATGCAGCAGGGGAGGAAGAGGAGCGAGGGGACACGAGGCCTCGTCGTGGCGTCGCTAGGGAGGCCGGGGGGAAGCAGGAGGTGGCCGGGAAGCAGGAGGTGGCCGGGGCGCGTGGCCGCGCGCGCCGGGTGCGTGTCCGTCCTCCTGGCAGGGAGGAAGACGACAGGGGAGGAAGTGGAGATGGGCTGGGCCGACTGGGCCGCGCTGGAGGAGCTGGGCCAGGTAAGTGGGCTGAGGTGAGCGCCAGGTAGTCCTCTGCTCTGTTTTATTTTAGTTTCCATTTTCTATTTTTTTTCTGTATTTGTTTTGATTTAGTTTAGCAACTCAACCATTTTAATAAATTCTGTAGTTTATTATGTGGCTTACTAAAATATATACAAAGCCACTCACAACTTCCAGAATTATTTGGAGTCATATTTAATAAATATTAAATATAAATCCAAAGCAAATAGTTATTGGATTAATTCAAATGGCCAAAATAAATATCTCTGTGACTCCAAAAATATTGGTTTAAATTTTACCTCTCACCAATATTTCCATGGAATAACAGGAACATTTTCTTGGACTCATTTGATGAAATTTAAATGTTGGTTATTTTTAGAGGTCTTCTGAGGCTTTGAAAATTCCTCAATTCAATTTCATTTGAATTTAAACATGATGCTCACCTGAGGTCTAGCCTAGTGCATAACAGGACCAGGGATGTGACATCAGAATATTGGATTAGACAGAAAGGGTCACTCGCAGCAAAGAGATAAGATTTTACAAGGTTCAGTGGGAGCATCACACCAAAGAAGAAGCAACCTGGGAAAGAGAGGAATTTTTAAGGACTGCATACCCAGAATGGTTTTCCCAAGCAACGAGATTCATCCTAAGTGTGGGAGGTTTGTGACAGCCTGGATTTTGCCTTCTCTGTTTTTACCGGACTTGCCTTATCTCTCTGTCCGGACTTGGTTTTCATCGTGGTTTTTGCCCTAATTTGATTTGGATTTTTGGATCAATTCAAATGGACTTGTCACTTGGGCATATCCTTGGCTTTCACCCAAGTGACCTATCTACCTTATTCCTCCTACAAATTCCCAAAATAATAAAAGAATATTTTTCCTTTAAGGAAAATATTCATTTTTCTCTCTTAAGTTCATTTCAGAACTTTGTGCTCCAAAGCAACCTCAATTTTTCTTGCTCAGAAAAATCTGAGATAATTCCTAAATATTCTTAGGACCATGACACATCTTCCCATGCAAAAATATTGCATCACGTTTTGTAATATTTTTGCTGTAGAAAAACTTTTCACTTCTGGACCAGAAATGCACTTTGTGCAGCAAGTGCATTTCCCTCTAAGCTTTTAGCCTTGATCTTTCTTGAGATTAAACACCCTCCTATGAAACCCTAAACCCCAGGAGATCAGCCCTAATGGCCTTCTAGAAGGTGCCCAAACTTCGCGACCAAGTTTCTGTACAAAAACTTGTCAGCTAAGTGGCGTCTCTTCTGGTCGACCTGGGCATGAGCCATCAACTCCCCTATACTAAACACTGCACGGTCGAGAGCATAGACAAGGTTTGGCCGCTCTTGGACAACCCTCGACCCATCACCCATGACCCCTCCCTGGCGCTCGCCGACGCCAGAGCCGTCGCGGCAAGACCGGTCAGGTCGCTGCCAAAATGGCACAGTGCGCGCGTGTGCTTGTCCCCATCTCAAACCACCTCCTGTGCTCGTCCGCGAGGATGGGAAAGCGCCGACGTTGACGCTGCACCCTGTCCCCTCACGTTGGAGCCTCTCGTCGACGTTTGCCACATGTCCATAGCGCTCCGACGGTGACACGTTCCCCCCCTCTTGCTCCGGCTATATAAAGCCACCCCGACTCGAATCCTGGCCACGCACCACTCCACACAACCACCACGAACACGTAGAATGATCGCAGTTTGGTCGGGTAGGCCTCTGGCCGTCGCCCTGACCCGAGGACTCCGGCGATCCCCGCAGGCCAGCTGCCGCTCTCCAGGGCCTCTCAAGCTCAAGCAGCTGCTTAGGCAGGGCCTTGGTGGCCTGCTGGAGCTGCCTGGACCTCACCAAGCCCTCGGAGCTGCCTCTAGCCTCTGTCTTCCACCTCTCCCGCGAACCCCATCCGCCACCGAAGCTTGCGAGCTCGACTGCGACCAGCTCCGTCCACCTCTCGCCAAGCCACGGGTACAGGCAGGTGCGCCACGAGCCTCGCTTCCAATCTATCCCTCTAGCCTAGCCCCAAACCCCCTCGTCATCGACGTCAGCTCCGGCAAAGCACCGCCCCTCCTCTGATCTCGATCCCCCTCTCTCTCTCCTAATTGGTGGGGCCCAGTGTCAGCCTCACCACTCCCGTCCGAAGCGGTACAAGTGGAGGCGCACTCCCACTTTACGCCTTCGACGTCCCCCCTCCAGGAATTTCTGTTTAATTCAAATTTATTCAGAAATTTGACCAGACTTTGACCAGCCATAATTTCTAAACCACAAGTCCAAATGAATTGATTCTTTTTGCATTGTTTTTGTTATAGAAAGCTCTAGCAGCACACCAAAAGGTGCATTTTCCTTGCTGTCTAGAATCTCTGGTGATTTTCAGAATGAGTTTTGACATTTATCTTTGTGGTTTTAAAATATTTTCACAAGAAGGATGTTGCCTTGAAGGTAACCAGGAGGAGTGTGACCTTCCTCTGCACTAAGGCAAGCCACAACATCATTTGGATGGTGTTATTTCAATATCTATGATTTTCTACTTGAATATGAGTCTTTAGTTGCATTTAAAATTTGATAAATTAATATGGTTAATTGCTAGTTGTTTTATGAGGCTTGATATTCTTGTTTTAGCTTTTTGTTGAGTTCATAGAATTGTTTGGCTAAGTAGAGTAAGATTTTGCACTAGATATTTTGTTTTGGAAAGTTATGGTAGATATTTTTGCTAGTAATAGTTTTCAACTAAATGATGAACTAATAAAAATGTTGTTTGTAGAAAAAAATGACTTATAACCAGAGAAGTTTCTGATCTTAGTATTGTAACTTAGTTATATTGCTTGTTTTGATCCATGCTTAAGAGTTGCTTGCTCCGTGTGATGAGTAGTTGCGTGATTTCCGGTATGATGCCATGTTAGTAATAAAAACTTTTTCTGAAAGTTAATACTTGATTAAGTTCAACCTGAATATGATGTTGATCACATCATGGTGCCACTGAATCGGGTTTGAATTCAGTGCGACCACATTTACCTAATGGGAAGGTCTTGATTCGGTCCTTTGTCGTGGCTCTCACCGTTGCCTCCCGCGAGGGAAGGTTATGGGCGTGCATACCCTGGCCCGGTAGGCAGACATAACCATGTGTGCTCGTTTATTTTTATGGTACCTTGTCCACGTTTGGGACTGTTTTTCCACAACGGTGGCCGTTGGTGTCTTTGGTAGACACGGGGCCACCCAAGACCTAGCCCTAAGAGGGAGATGGTCGGAGTGGCTGGGGAGAGTGCATGGCAAAGGGAGGGTTTTGTCGGAGTACTTTGGTCCATCCGAATGGGAGTACGAGGCCAGGTATTCCGTAGTTTGGTTAAAGTGCGCTACCTCTGCAGAGTGTATTTAATCTATCGATAGCCGCGCCCTCAGTTATGGGCAAGACTTGGGAGTAAGTCACACCATGGATCAACTTTTATAATTAATCTTGCAAACTATTAATTGTTGTGATGCATTGTTCTGTGGTGAACCTTGAACACTCGAGGTGTTCATGAGTGATTGGTTTCAGGTGTGACCCCGGTGTGGTCACCGTTGGTTACGAGGTAACCATCTGGTAAGCGAGTTCGGGTGACTCGGTGCGCTGTTTGGTTGTTCTGCATAGCTTTGCATTTGTAGTAATTTCTTGCATTAATTTAACTTGAATAATTATCATGATATTGTCCGTCATCGTGCTTATGTTTGTTGTGAGCTTGCAAGTACATTCCATGTACTGACCTGGCGTGTCATGCCAGTTTTCAGGAAAGCTGATTCGCATCGGAGCACATCTCGTGTCTAGGCCGTGTCCACGTCGGTGTCCCTGTGCCATGGAGTTCCGCTACGTGGTTCTTCCGCTGCCGCGTAGTTTCATGTGATCGAGGCCCCAGCCATGTTCATTAAATAATACACATACTGTCCAGCAGCACCATGTGTGCCGCTTGGCCTCGAATCTCGATGTAATATCAGACCTTTGTACCACGCTAGTATCAATAAAGTGGTTATTTCTGTACCATGTTGTTGTGTATTGCCAGAAGACTCGATCTCTGGGCTGGCAATGCAGGGTAAACCGGTTGCTCTGAGCCGGGGTGCCACACCTATATAGTGTGCGAATAACTTTGAAAGATGGTCGCTGGATGAAGCTAATCTGATAGTGTAGAGATGGAAAATCCGAGCGCTACTGGCCGTTGGATATCATCAACATTCCACCAGATTCTGCCACATGTACAATTTAGAAGACTCCATGGTTGAACTTAAGCATAATGCACAAACCTCAAAACACAAGCACTTCTCCTTTGTTCTAGAATCTTCCGTATCATAATTGGCCAAACTTTTTTCCTGAATGAATTGCCATTATTTGTTTTTTACTTTACACTTTACAATGCACAACCCCATGAATCTTAATGTTTTTATAAAACTAATTGATTTTGAATGAGATGAACTATAAGAACTAAACGAACATCTACATCATGCATATATGACTCAAAGCTTTGCATGCTGTCATGGAATTGTCACGGCAGATGTCCTAGTGTGAGGACTTAATCATGAGGCCAACGCATCTATGTGGTAGCTTGAGAGGGGTTGATCGGGATGAGAGACGCGAGGCGGATTAACACATGAGACAAGGATATAGACAACTTCGGGCCCGGGAAACATTATCCAATAATAGCCCTACATGATTTTTGTGGCTAGGTCTCATTATACTCATGAGGGAGTCGCCGCATAAGCCGGCTCTCCTAATTGTGTCTAGCCATAGATATTATTTCAGCATGTCCCTCTTGGGGTGCCCTGCCCCTCCTTATATAAGTTAGAGGGGCGGGTTACATGTGGAGTCCTAGTCTTGCCCCCTTAAGGGAAAACTCCTTATGCCTTTACTCATAGACCGGCCCACCATAGCATGAGCCAACCATCTGGGCCTTGGGCCTTGTTGTCCGTTTGACCCGCCCGCCGAGCCACCAGTGAGTCACAATATTCAGGCAGGTTGCTCGTAAACCGCCAGGTCTGGGCAGGTCGCCAGTGAGTCGCCAAGCTCCAGCCGGGCCATACATCCGGCGGGTTACATCACGGGGTATATCCCCGACCTTAGCCCCCAGTTTAATTTGGATTTATCCATGTTAAATAGATCCTACACAATAAACACAAGAACAAATTTGATAGGTTGTGCTCTGGTTTAAAAGTTCTCCTGAGCCGGCACCTGATCATCCTTAAATCCTTGTCATTTCCTCTTGCATGCATGTCCATGATCTCATAGCAAATTCCCTTTAACAAATATGTTCAAACCTTGCCAATGCAAAAAAACAAGGCACTTCTTCTGAAAAATTCGGGTCAATAGTCCATCTTCATAGTCAATTTGTTGACATTGGCTCTTGTAGAGAGATATTTATAAGAAATAATCCATTTGACTCGGCCTTCAATGCTTTAACTTGACAAAAATATGGGTTTTGAAATATTCAACTGATATTCAGCCAGCTTAAAGATGTAGATCTTGCCAATTTGTGATTGCCAAAATTGTCGGGTTATAAACAAATGATGCCGGGTCATGTAATTGACTTTCCTGAGCTATCCCAGCCAAATACGAGAATATGATACCTGGTTTCTTTCAAAGAACTAAGAACTTGAAGATGTTCCTCCATTATATTCATATCACCTGTAGCCCCCAAGTCTTAAGATGAGAACGTAGTAACAGCTTAAGACTTGCTTCAAAATAAATGTTGCAACCTTGAAGAAATCCAAGTTGCTCATCTCAGTCACTAGTAAAAACTGAATATTCCACATATGTAGCCTCCAAGTGTCGGGTTGCCATGCTTGCAACAACCTAGGACTTGTAATACCTTATGGTCATAAAAACTTCAACCAGTATAGCCCCTAAGGGTCGGGTCATTATGCAATAATGAGCAGGGACTTTGTAGATATGATCATGTAAACTTGGACAACAACGTGTAGCCCCCAAGGGCCGGCTTAGTAAGATAATACTGAGTTGGGACTTAATATATACTTCATTGAAAATAACATCATATAATGTAACCCCCACCATGGGGCTTGAATCCACGTCCATAAGTTTAAAAGCCTTGTGCTCTACCAACTGAGTAGTGGACCCTTCAATATAATGGATTAAGGCTTGTGTACTTTCAATTATTGGCAGGAGCAATTGGTAGCCCCCAAGGGCCGGGTCATTATGCAATAATGAGTCGGGTCTTCAATAAGGCAAGCAAAAAATGACTTTGCATTAGCCCCCAAGTGCCATGGTGCATGTTGGCAGTGACATGGGACTTGCATATTTGATGTAATCTCAACTTGAATATGTAGCCCCCAAGTGCCGGGTCGTAAGCCTTAGCGATTCGGGACTATTCCTTCCCTTGCAGAATAAATCATATCCTCTATCTGGATGATATTGCTGAATGCTTCTGAAGCAGCTTTGTAAACCTCAATCATAATATTGGTTATTGATAACCAGAATAAAAATCCAGCCATGTTGGCTATTAAAGATTTGAATAATATAACCCAATGATTTGTAAGCACATGATTCCAATGGCGCAATCCAAATATATACTGGCGACTTAATGTCCAAAGCCAAACCTGGTTAATAAACTCTGGATATACTCAAATATGAGCCATAGAGATGAAGGCTACATGGCCTGAATTGTCTTAAGCCATATGTTAATATGGCGTAAATATATGAACCCCAAAAAATGCTCAGAAAAAGATAATGAATCAAAATCGAGAAAACGAGGCTTTCATAGGCCGCCAAGCCTAAAGCTCCAAGGCTTTCATGGGCCGCCAAGCCACTGAGTTAACCTTTTACACTTTGTGAAACCGGCCTCACATGATTGCCGTTTTAACCTTGAAAAGTTCAGGGTCTATGTAAGATTGACTGTCAAGAGTATGGCTTGTCATTCCGGGATTACCCGGGCGGAGTGGCAGTTTCTACAAAGCAGGAGAACCCAGAAGGTTTTGGTGAATACACCTGGTGTTCCAAACCAGCTCACATGGGTAGTAACGCTATGTTCTCTTTGGTGAATACACCTTTGTTTGAACAGGAAGCCCCCAAGTGCTTTGTGGCATTGAGCCGATCAAGAGGGATATTCACAGCTATGTTCTCTTTGGTGAATACACATATGTTTGAACAGGAAACCCCCAAGTGACCTTTGAAATTGTGGCATTGCGCCAATCAAGAGGGATATTCACAACTATGTTCTCTTTGGTGAATACACCTATGTTTGAACAGGAAGCCCCCAAGTGACCTTTGAAATTGTGGCATTGCGTAGATCAAGAGGGATATTCAAAGCTATGTTCTCTTTGGTGAATACACCTACATTTGAATAGGAAGCCCCCAAGTGACCTTTGAAATTGTGGCATTGCACCGATAAAGAGGGATATTCACAGCTATGTTCTCTTTGGTGAATACACCTATGTTTGAACAAGGAGCCCCCAAGTGACCATCTGAAGATGTGGCGTTGCGCCGGATCAAGAGGGATATTCACAGCTATGCTCAATCAGCAGGAAGCCCCCAAATGACCTTTTTGATAAGCCAATACGGCAGGATACCCATGTTTGAACCACACATTACGGCAGCAAGTTCTCTTGGGCACCCTTTAATTTTTCTGAGAACTTGACCTTGCGAGAGATTAATTCTTTCTAAGCCGAAATTCTTAAACTGGATATTGAGAGCTTCAAAATTTTGTGAGAGACAAATTTCCCTTGAGCCGGATTTTAAACCAGATATTTGAGAGCTTCAGTGAGAGAAAGATTTCCCTTGAGATGGATTTTAAACCAGAATTCTTCATTTTAAGCCAGAAATTTTCTGACGGTCTGTTAAACTGGCAAACATTTACTGAGCCATGTCCATGTAGCCCCTGAGTGTTTAAGACTACTCGAGGAGTTGGCTTGAGACTTTCCATGCTTGACCATGATATGACCAGTGGATTGCTTGAATATATTGAATCTCGATGGGTTATAATTGACCCTGCCCCTTGACCCATCCGGTGTAGGCTAGGGCCATAACTTGATGGTCTCCTTTGTAATGGTGAATTCTGCATAAGAAATCAAAACGAGAGTAATTATTCTCAAAGAAAATAAATGTATCGATAGAAACTTTAGAGGATGGATTTCACGTGATATGTTTTATCAAAAAGTATTAGATCTAGGGTTGCAGCAACGATGATAGAGGTGTTGGCTTAAAGCGCGGCACCGGGCGGCTCAGAAGTGATCCTCCGGTTCATGTTGACCCTATTTTTTCTTTTTTCGTAGCCTCTGAGGTCTCTCTTTACCCCGTCGGGTCAACCTCTTCTTTCACAAGAGGCAAGCCATGGCAGCAATGTTTGAGGCCAGGGCTAGCTCAGTTCAACAACTTGTAGCAGTAGAAAACGCGTTGGCGGGTCATAGCCGGCGGTTCAACAGCAAGGAGCGGCGGCTGAATCCCGCGGTGGCTTGCTGGTGATGAAGACGAGGGAGGCTCGGAGGTCGCATGGGCGAGGTAAGGCCCCGTTGGTGAGTCTGAATGAGACCCAGGCGGCTTAGCATGCGCCAGTGGTAGCAGATGTAGCGTGAGGCCGGGCGGCTCATAGTGCTGTCGGACGGGCCGGCTCTCTGGCGCTGGTAGAGGCGATGGTGAGCCCCGGCGAGTAGTGGTAGGCAAGTCAGTGAGCCCCGGCCAGAGCCGGCCCAGAGAGGCAGAGGTAAGCAGCGGTCAGGCAGCGGTTCCGGGAGGCCTTCACCGATGATAAACAACAACGGCCCGGTGACGGCGCGGGACATGGGAACGACGGTTTAGGCGTGATAGTGGATCAGAGGCGACCCAGCAGCTCGGCGGAGGAGTTGGGGCCCTGCGAGCCGATGCAGGGGTGGCTTGATGTCGGATCTTGATTGTGAAGTTCTAACAGCGATGGCAGAGACGCAGTAAAGGAGGCAAGGCATCTTGCAAGTCGGTGAGTTTTGGCACAGTATTGGTGGCTTGCAACTAAGACGGAAGCGAGGCCAACCCCGGTGGCATCGGCGACTCAGGTGAACGGTGGTTTGGCCCCGCAGGACGCGTAGCGGAGAGAACCGGGGCGATGACTTGAGGAAAACTGCGGCTGAACCAGCGCGAGGCCATGGCGGCTCACAACGCGCGGGACTCCACGGGGAAGCTCAACGCGCGGCGGGTCCCAAAACAGTGGTACAGCCACCGTGCCTCCGCGGCTCAAAGGCGAGGCCAGTTTGAAGATGGCAAGCAGCAAGGGAGACTCAGAGGCGTGAGGCCAAGGCGGACCACCGTGGCAGTTAGGAGTGGCAGAAATAGAGTCGGAGCTGCAGAACCAGCGCCAGGGGGCGCCGGAGCTGACCCGAGCGGGGACCCGGTCCATCTGCACGGTTGTGGAGATGAGGGCACGCGGCCGGCGGCTCAGCAGGGCTAGCGGAAATGGCTTGATGTGATCCTCCTATGTGGCGGCTCAGAGGCAGATCGGCGGCTCTCCGATGGCGGCTCAACGCGGAGAGAGGTAATGCCAGGATGGCGGTTTGCGGGTGAGACGACTCCGGTGAAGGCAGAACGGGTGGCGGTTGTCGCACATGGCGTCCTAAAGGCGTGACAAAGGCCGTGATGGTGGTGTCCTAGCGACTCAACACAACAGAGGCAATGTTGTGGTCATGCAGCAGAGGAACCGGCTCAAGGCTGGCGATTCAGCGGAGGCCACTCGTTGGCCGTGGCGGCTCATAAGCGGCGGAGACCACTCATCAGGCGTAGCAACTCAGAATGGCACCAAGGAGCGGTTCAACACCGTGTTCCAGCAGCGATGGGGGTGGTTGGAGGCGACTTGACAGCGGTGGGTCGGAGGTGGGCGAGTTAAGCAACAAGGCAGACCAGTACGAGAGTGGCCACGGCTAGTCACGGCTGTAGTGGCGTTTTGGCGAATCAGATGCTGCAACGAGGGCACTCCGGCGGGTCGACGAGGTGCGTCCGCGGCAGCGGCGGGTTGGAGAGGCGATTTAGTGACGGCGCGAGGCCGCGACGGTGGCGGCGGCTTGGCGCGCTATTCAAGCCATGGTGGCCATGCTGCGGGGGTGGGTCGAGGCGATGTAAAGACGGGACCACTTCTGCGAGAAGAAAATGAGGTCGGCGGCTTCACATGGCTCAGCGGCTTGGGTGTGAGGTCGGCAAGGGCGGCTCACAGCGGAAGCGACTTATTGACGGTGTGGCGATGCTGTAAGATTTGAACTAGCGGGATGGGTCTGTGGAGAAGGAACACGGCGGAGTCGGTAAGGCCGCGGCGACTCGACGGAGCCACAACAGAGGAGGCGAGGTTGGTCGCGAGCTCCCAGGTGAGGCATGATGACGACATGGCGAGGCGTCTTGAGGATGAGGCAATGATCTGTCCGTAGCTGAATTGGGCGTCGGTGACTTGATGCGGTCGTGGCGCGGCCGTTCAGCCAGAGCTAACTCCGGGTGGAGCCATATCGTTGACAATTTCTAACCTATGGTATTTGATGCCCGTGTGAGCGACGACCATAGCAAAAAAATTGTGCAAGTCTTTGATCACTGAACTTGCGTTTAGCTTTACAAAAGTATCTTTTCCCAGCACGGGTCCCTCCACGCTCATTAAAGAAGACGATGTAATCTTCGGCCACTACCAAATATAGTATCCAAGTGTATTCCACTGATTTTGGCGATTTGAAGGCAAGTCGTGGCGGCATGCAGTTTTGCTAGCGGAGTATGGCCATGTAACGCCCCGGATACAACTTTCCATATTCGCAACTCCAACTCTTGCCTTTTCCGGAGATGCGATATGATATTTCCTTCGTGGTTGGGTTTTTGTCTTTTGTTTTGCATTTTGTTCATGGCATGCATCTCATCTCATAGCATCATGTGCATCGCATCCATATGTTTTCATAAAAACTCATATCCGCTCGTAGTTGCCGCGTCACCCCTTGCTTTCGTTGACCGTTCCGGACTGATCGGGTCTTTGCTTCCCTCTTGACCGCGACGGCCTAACCCCCCTTTGCGTGCATGTCCGAAACTTCCCGGACCCAGCTATAGCAGGCATGACCAATGAATTTGAATCATCCCCAAACATCCCTTGACCCGGAGCCATTCGATGACGATCGGACGTCCTAAAATACACCCTCATTTTGTCTCTCTCTATAAATAAGTGGCAACCCTAATTTCTAGGGGAGATGTCCTGTCGACCCCATTCGGCCGCCGCCCCTCTCTCCAAAATCCTCCTCGAATTCCACATCGAGCCAACCACCGCCACCTTCGTTCCTCGTTTTCAGATCCAGCCAATCCACCGCAGCCTCGCTCCCAGCCGCGGCTCCTCGCAACCTGCCGGCGACCGGACCTCGCCAGAGATGAGTTCCCCGCCGTGCCCTGCTCCCTTCCTTCACCATCTGCTCTCTCTTTTCTCTCTCTCTCTCTCTCTCTCACACTGCTCTCTCTCTCTCTATCGTCCTTGCAGCACCGTCATGGAGGCCCCAGCTCCAACGCGTAGCAGCTGCACTACCGGAGTCGCCAGGACCGGCCTCGTCCCACTCATCTCCTCCCTTGTCTCCCTTCCTTCCCGTGCTTCTCGCTCTCACATCTCTCTCTGACTCGTTTCCGTCAGGGAACAGAAGGAAGCCGCCATGGCCTGGGCTCGGCCTCAAGATCCCATTGCCACCATCTTCTGTGGCTACTGCCCTGCGGCTTTGCCCGTTGGGCGCCCGGCACCCCTCGCCGCTGTGCGCCTCGATTTTCTCTCTCTCTCTCTCTCTGGCCGCTCTGACCTCCCCTGCTCTCCATATTTTCTCTTTGCACAGAAGCAGGTCGCTCCCTTCGTCCAGCTTGAGATCCGTAGTATCCCCGTCGTCAGCCACCTCGAGCAGCCCCTCGCCAAGTCCCGCTCCCGACGCCTAGATCCGCTCGCCTCCACTGCCTCGGCGCCATCCCTGTTGCCGGAGGATGCAGCTCCACCGCCTCCAAGTCCTCTGCTTCGACCATGGTCGAACGAGACGACCAGCCCTGCCCCCCTCATTGACTTGGTCCAGCACCAGCATGGACGAGTGCCGCGTCGCCCGTGCCAGCCCTCCTCTGCTTCGCCTTCGCTGTGAGCCGCGCCAGATCCGCCAGCCCAAGCCGGCCTGCTGCATCGACCGGGCCAAGAGCCCATGGTGAGCACCAGATCCAGCGCCCACCCTTCCACTGTTGGGCCAGTCAGATTCGGCCTGTCATGTGTTTTTACCCCTTCTGTGAATTTAGCATTTATCCAGTGATTTACCTGTTTTACAGAAAAGTACCTCTAGATCATGCATTTAATAACTCACAAATGGTGCATCGGATTAAAATGTTTTATATATGAAAAATGCTTAGTTTTTCATCTAGTTTCATAATATGCTGCTTTCATCCATGTTTAAAATGTTTATAATGTTGTTCGATTAAATTTGCTCAAATGCCATGTTAAAATGATTTATTTCATAACTATTTAACCGTAGCTCTGAATTTAATAAACTTTATATGCAAATGGGTTTGAAAAATGCATAGATTAACTTGGTGCACTTTGTTTCCTGTTTAACAACATTAAAATATGGGTTAGGGCAGAACAGTACCAAATCTAAAATATGCACATGGGGATTTTTCGGAATTGTTGTTTGTTGTTCCGGCCTCATTTAAACTTGCCTAGATAGGTAGTTTAATTATGCTTCACCTCTTGCCATGATTAACAACATTTAATATTGTTTGGTAGCTTAAATGAGATTAAACTAAATATGTCAATGTGAGGTTTTGTCAATATGCAACTCGTTGCATATTGAGCTCCACTTAACTTGTAGTATTATTTGTTGCGCTTTGCCATGCCACCCTCATTAAATCGGACATGCATCATACTTGTTTGTGCATCATGCCGTGATTATGCTTGTGTGTTTACCATGTTGTTTGCTTCTTTCCGGGTTGCTTCTCTCGTTAGCTTCGGTTTCGTTCCGGAGTTGTGAGGATTCGTTCGACCACATTCGCTTGTCTTCACGGACTCGTTCTTCTTCCTAGCGGGATTTCAGGCAAGATGACCGCTACCCTAGATCTCACTACTATCATTGCTATGCTAGTTGCTTCGTTCTATCGCTATGCCACGCTACCAATCATTTACTCTTCAAGCCTCCCAAACTGCCATGTCAGCCTCTAACCTTTTCACCCTTCCTAGCAAACCGTTGCTTGACTATGTTACCGCTTTGCTCAGCCTCTCTTATAGTGTTGTTAGTTGCAGGTGAAGTTGAAGATTGCTTCATGACGGACATGATTATGTTGGGATATCACAATATCTCTTATTTAATTAATGCATCTATATACTTGGTAAAGGGTGGAAGACTCGGCCTTATGCCTGGTGTTTTCTTCCACTCTTGCCGCCCTAGTTTCCGTCATACCGGTGTTATGTTCCTTGATTTTGCGTTCCTTACGCGGTTGGGTGATTTATGGGACCCCGTTGACAGTTTGCTTTGAATAAAACTCCTCCAACAAGGCCCAACCTTGGTTTTACCATTTGCCTACCTAAGCCTTTTTCCCTTGGGTTTCCGGAGCCCGAGGGTCATCTTTATTTACCCCCCGGGCCAGTTCTCCTCTGAGTGCTGGTCCAAACCGAGCGATGTTCGCCGCCCCCTGGGCAACTAGGGTCTATGCCAACCCGACGTCTGGCTCATCCGGTGTGCCCTGAGAACAAGATACGTGCGACTCCTATCGGGATTTGTCGGCACATCGGGCGGCTTTGCTGGTCTTGTTTTACCATTGTCGAAATGTCTTGTAAATCGGGATTCCGAGACTGATCGGGTCTTCCTGGGAGAAGGAATATCCTTCGTTGACCGTGAGAGCTTGTGATGGGCTAAGTTGGGACACCCCTGCAAGGTATAAACTTTCGAAAGCCGTGCCCGCGATTATGTGGCAGACGAGAATTTGTTAATGTCCGGTTGTAGAGAACTTGACACCTGATTTGAATTAAAAACGCATCAACCGCGTGTGTAGCCGTGATGGTCTCTTTTCAGCGGAGTCCGGGAAGTGAACACGGTTTTGGGTTATGTTTAACATAAGTAGGAGTTCAGGATCACTTCTTGATCATTGCTAGCTTCACGACCGTTCCATTGCTCTCTTCTCGCTCTTACTTGCGTATGTTAGCCACCATATATGCTTAGTCGCTATGGCAACCTCACCACTTTACCCCTTCCTTACCCTTTAAGCTTTGCTTGTCTTGATACCCATGGCAGTGGGATTGCTGAGTCCTCGTGGCTCCGAAATTACTACAACAACAGTTGCAGGTACATGTTTTGCGATGATCTTGACGCGAGGGCGACGTTACTTGTTTTGGAGTTCCTCTTCTGCTTCTTCTTCGATCAGGGATATGTTCCAGGTCGGCAGCCTGGGCTAGCAGGGTGGATATTGTTTGAGTTTCTGTTTGTGTACCATCCGTAGTCGGATGTTGATCTCTTGTATGATGTTTACGTATTCTTGGGGCGTTTGTGCCTTATGTATGTATCCCCAACTATTATGTAATAGTTTGATGTAATGATATCCACCTTGCAAAAGCGTCTTCAAGATGTGCTTCTATCCTTGGTGGGACCTTCGAGTTCCTTTAGGATAGGGTCACATCTTGGGCGTGACAAGTTGGTATCAGAGCCTCGATCGACCATAGAAGCCCCCTTGTTTGTTGGCCGTTGTTGAGTCTAGAAGAAAACTATTTTGAGTCATAGGATTATATATATCGGAGAGTAGGATTCTTTTTACTCCTCAGCCCCCTTCGTCACTCTGGTGAGGTCTCCTATTGTAGATGTTTTGTCTTTCCTCTCCTCAAATTTCACTAAAAAAATAGGATCACACGGGTATCTTGGGATTGTTCCGATATTCTTATGACGAGAACATTGTTCTTGGTGCCTCCTGATATTTAGGGGTTCTGGCAGTGTCCCAGGGAGTTGAGCTCCGAGGTGTTGTCGTCATAATTTTATCGCTGCAGTTCCGGAATACCTGAGTTTTGCCGACATCGAAAATCTCTTTTATGCAGTTGTTGGTGAGATAACCTCAACGCCACCTAGTACTGGGGAGTTCGGGAGTATTGCCATAGCTCGTATAATGGATGCTTTTCGAAGGTTGAGGTACACAATTTCCGAAGGTTTCTTGGTTATGTGTTGACGGTTGGATACAGCTGGATGTAGGGATTGTTAGTTTGGGTGAGATATATTGCTTCCCCTGTATCCCCAACACCTGATTGCATAACCATAAAGTTTAGGGAGTTTATAGGTGGGAATTGTAGTAGCTCCTGGAATATATTTCCGACAGATGCATGATATGGGATTGGGTAAATCTCTATCATATGTATTTGTTTCGGCTTATTCTGCAAGCCAAATCCTTTGTTCTGTTTTATTTGTGGTATTCGAGTTGCTTCGAAGTCATGTGTTGATTCCATACCTTTCCTAAATGGTGCTCTCATATTTCTATGGGTGTACTAATCCTTTTGATCATCGAGATTGTCATGTCAATTCTTTCCAACTGGTGTGCTTCTCTTCAAGTGGATCCGATCATTTCAACATTTTTGAGATCAATTCTAAGTTTTCTCAGCGGTATCCGTTTCATTCGTCCCCAAGTTGCCTTTGTTTTCCCGCCCTCCCACCCTTTTTCTTCAAGCACTCAGATTTCTTAATCATGCATCCTTTTATTTGTGGGAAGTCTCTTCATTCTTTTCTTTCAATGTTCTTATCCAGTGATTTCCCATGAAGATGCTCAACAGTTTCAAGTTCATCATCCTTCATTGTTGTTTCTTCTCCAGTGGATCCAATTCAAGCTTTCGTTATTCATCATATTCCTTTCCTCGTTTCTAATGTTTTCTCATGCCGATGCACCTCTTAATCATTCGCTTCTCGCTATTCATTTGTTCTGGAGTGCTGAAGATATCTCACAAGACTGGTGTCTCCATTATCAATCCGTTCAAGCTATTTTGAGATTGTTATCTCATTCAAGCCGTTTAATTCAACCGGTGCAATCCCCTCCTTTCAATCTTGTTCAACGGTGTTTTCTTTTGAGTGGGCCCTAACCCACAGGTCTTTTCCCAGGATCTTACCTGACTCTTCTAATTATCAGGAGCGATTCTCAAATTCATTTCCAAGTTTGACGTAAGAATGAATTTCATTAGTCAGATGTTTTCCACGATCGATTTCAAATTATTTTTCATTGTTGACTCAACCTCCTTGTTTTTTTCATTCTCCCGGAGTATCTCTACAATTTTGGTGGTTCTCATCATCATTCTCAGCATGTGAAGATCGAAGAAGAGTTCTCTTAAAATCTTGGTCCATTCTCTTGAAGATTCATGGTTCTAGCTTCATGCCATCGTCATAACTGTTTTTGATTGTGGATATTCTTTTCACCCATCCGGAGCAATTCAGGAGTCTTTTCAGTTTGATTCTCCGGAGCCATCATCTCAGAATTATTCATTCTCAGTGTAGCTATCGTTCTCCAAATCTTACCGGTGCATCGTTCAAATACCCTCTAATCAGTTCATGATCTATTCATTCTCATGTATCTAAATCACCTCAAGTATCTTCATTCATTTTCCAATTCTTCTCGGTGAATTGTGCCTTTGCTACATTCATTTTCAATTCTTATGGTGGTTTGTTCAAGATTACTCTTCCTATGTTCTCATATTAATTTATTCGTTGTTTCAACCCCACCGATGGATCCATCAAGACCTTCTCAAGTTTGAGCTATATCTCTATTAATTCTTTCTAGGGGAATAAGTAGTATGCCAAATCCATTGCTTGTCATCAATTTAATTTGATAAAGGATAAGCACACAATAAATCTTATTCTTATTTCCTCGAGGTGATTCAATTCTTTTTCCGGAGATTATTCATGATGAATAAATTCTTGATTACAAGTGATTCATATTTTTTTCGGAGTTGGTCATCATATGACATTCTTGGTTCGAGATGCTTCACCTTTCTTTTCTGGAGTTCCAAGTTTTCCGCATTATCTTGTCGCTAAGCTCCTTCTAAATCATCGCAAGGCTTCACCTTGTGTTTTCAACTTGTCTTTCTTTTTTATCATCCTTTTATTATCGGAGTTCTTCATGAAGGCTCTACATGGTGGTTCGTCAAGGATTCTTTTCATTCTTCAATTGTTCTTCAAGATTTCTCTCGAATTTATGACCCGCCAAGCTTTACTCTAAAATAAACATGGTATTCAACACATGTGTTATTTTGAGAAGTTCGAGTATTCTTCATCTTGCATTCCAAAGTGCAATTCCTTCTACCTTATCTTCGAGATGGCGTTATATCATTCTTGACAATTTCCATTCATGTTTCTCGATTCACATTTTGTCAAGAATGAGGTATTTTAAACCCATCATTTTCTTCCTAGGAGTTATCTTGGTAAACATTTCAACTAAAAGCCTTCCCAAAGGAATGTTGCTAATTGTGGTGCTTATCAATGACCCAAGTTCTCCAATTATCCTCTTGGTGAAAGAAGTTTCTCTTATCTTAATTGATCTCAACAATCAATTGTTTCTGTTAGTGGCGGGTTGTCACCTCATCATTTTGAGATGTTTGCCATAAGCTTGTGCTTTTCGTTGTTGATTTTCCAACAACTCCGTTCAATTCTTCTTTGCAAGGATGCTTTCCAAGTTCATTTGTGGCAGAAGATTTCACTTTCAGCTCCGTCCCTTTATCCCAACAATCTAGCTTCTATTCTTTCGTTCCGGAGGCATTGTGATGTTGCTCTCTTTACTCATCTTCTCGTATTGAGGATCATGTTCTTTTCGTGCTTATCCATTTAACCGGAGTGTTGTGTCATCTCTTCAAGTTCTTTCATCTTATCATGTCTTGCATCTCCTTTCAACCGGAGTGCTTGCATGTACTTCTTGTCCATTGTAACCCTTTTCTTATGTCTTTCAACCCCCAAGGTTCACATGGTGTTCCTTGTTTCTCTTTTCTATTGGAGTGCTACCAATTTCGTTCAACTCTGTTGTGTTCTTCTTTCAACTTTTCAACCTCTCAAGGTTCATTGGTTTCACTCGTTTGTCAAAGAAGCAACTTTGTCCTACCTCTTTCTCTTACGTTTCTCTCCGGTGCCATCCTAGATCTCGGGACGAGATCCTTTTTTAGTGGTGGAGTGTTGTAACGCCTCGGATACAACTTTCCATATTCGTAACTCCAACTCTTGCCTTTTCCGGAGATGCGATATGATATTTCCTTCGTGGTTGGGTTTTGTATTTTGTTTTGCATTTTGTTCATGGCATGCATCTCACCTCATAGCATCATGTGCATCGCATCCATATGCTTTCATAAAAACCCGTATCCACTTGTAGTTGCCGCGTCACCCCTTGCTTTTGTTGACCGTTCCAGACCGATCGGGTCTTTGCTTCCCTCTTGACCGCGACGGCCTAACCCCCCTTTGCGTGCGTGTCCGAAACTTCTCGGACCCAACTCTAGCAGTCATGACCATTGGATTTGAATCATCCCCAAACATCCCTTGACCCGGAGCCATTCGATGACGATCGGATGTCCTAAAATACACCCTCATTTTGTCTCTCTCTATAAATAAGTGGCAACCCTAATTTCTAGGGGAGATGTCATGTCGACCCCATTCGGCCGCCACCCCCTTCTCCAAAATCCTCCTCGAATTCCACATCGAGCCAACCACAGACACCTTTCTTCCTCATTTCCAGATCCAGCCAATCCACCGCAGCCTCGCTCCCATCCGCGCCTCCTTGCAACCCGTCGGCGACCGGACCTCGCCGGAGATGAGTTCCCCGCCGTGCCCTGCTCCCTTCCTTCCCCATCTGCTATCGATTTTCTCTCTCCCTCTCTCACGCTGCTCTCTCTCTATCGTCCTCGCAGCGCCGTCATGGAGGCCCCAGCTCCAACCCGTAGCAGCTGCACTGCCGGATTCGCCAGGACCGGCCTCGTCCCGCTCATCTCCTCCCCTGTGTCCCTTCCTTCCTGTGCTTCTCGCTCTCACATCTCTCTCTAACTCGTTTCCGTCAGGGAACGGAAGGAAGCCCCCATGGCCTGGGCTCGGCCTCAAGATCCCATTGCCACCGTCTTCTGCAGCTACTGCGCTGCGGCTTTGCCCGCTGGGCGCCCGACACCCCTCGCTGCTGCGCGCCTCGATTTTCTCTCTCTCTCTCTCTCCCTCACTCACTCACTCTCTCTCCCTCTCTCTCTCTCTCTCTCTCTCTCTCTCTCTCTCTCTCTGGCCGCTCTGACCTCCCCTGCTCTCCATCTTTTCTCTTTGGACAGAAGCAGGTCGCTCCCTTCTTCCAGCTCGAGATCCAAAGTATCCCCATCGTCAACCACCTCGAGCAGCCCCTCGCCAAGTCCCGCCCCCGACGCCCAGATCCGCTCTCCTCCACTGTCTCGGTGCCATCCCTGTCGCCGGAGGATGCAGCTCCACCGCCTCCAAGTCCTCCGCTTCGACTGTGGTTGAACGAGACGACCAGCGCTGCCCCCCTTGTTGACTTGGTCCAGCGCCAGCCTGGACGAGTGCTGCGTTACCCGCGCCAGCCCTCCTCTGCTTCGCCTTTGCCGTGAGCTGCGCCAGACCCGCCAGCCCAAGCCGGCCTGCTGCACCGACCGGG
The DNA here is from genome assembly GCF_002162155.2 of Triticum dicoccoides. Taxonomy (NCBI): domain Eukaryota; kingdom Viridiplantae; phylum Streptophyta; class Magnoliopsida; order Poales; family Poaceae; genus Triticum; species Triticum dicoccoides. The sequence continues at coordinate 431,333,191 of NC_041385.1, read as the reverse complement.
CCAAGAGCCCATGGTGAGCACCAGATCCAGCGCCCACCCTTCCACTGTTGGGCCAGTCAGATTCGGCCTGTCATGTGTTTTTTCCCCTTATGCTAATTTAGCATTTATCCAGTGATTTACCTATTTTACAGAAAAGTCCCTCTAGATCATGCATTTAATAACTCACAAATGGTGCATCGGATTAAAATGTTTTATATATGAAAAATGCTTAGTTTTTCATCTAGTTTCATAATATGCTGCTTTCATCCATGTTTAAAATGTTTAAAATGTTGTTTGATAAAATTAGCTCAAATGCCATGTTAAAATAATTTATTTCATAACTATTTAACCATAGCTCCGAATTTAATAAACTTTATATGCAAATGGGGTGGAAAATGCATAGATTAACTTGGTGCACTTTGTTTTCCTGTTTAATAACATTAAAATATGGTTTAGGGCAGAACAGTATCAAATCTAAAATATGCACATGGGGATTTTTCGGAATTGTTGTTTGTTGTTCCGGCCTCATTTAAACTTGCCTAGATAGGTAGTTTAATTATGCTTCACCTCTTGCCATGATTAACAACATTCAATATTGTTTGGTAGTTTAAACGAGATTAAACTAAATATGTCAATGTGAGGTTTTGTCAATATGCAACTTGTTGCATATTGAGCTCCACTTGACTTGTAGTATTATTTGTTGCGCTTTGCCATGCCACCCTCATTAAACCAGACATGCATCGTACTTGTTTGTGCATCATGCCATGATTATGCTTGTGTGTTTACCATGCTGTTTGCTTCTTTCCCGGTTGATTCTCTCGTTAGCTTCAGTTTCGTTCCGGAGTTGTGAGGATTCGTTCGACCACGTCCACTTGTCTTCTTCACGGACTCGTTCTTCTTCCTAGAGGGATTTCAGGTAAGATGACCGCTACCCTGGATCTCACTACTATCATTGCTATGCTAGTTGCTTCATTCTATCGCTATGATGCGCTACCTATCATTTACTCTTCAAGCCTCCCAAACTACCATGTCAGCCTCTATCCTTTTCACCCTTCCTAGCAAACCGTTGCTTGGCTATGTTACCGCTTTGCTCAGCCTCTCTTATAGCATTGTTACTTGCAGGTGAAGTTGAAGATTGCTTCATGACGGACATGATTATGTTGGGATATCACAATATCTCTTATTTAATTAATGCATCTATATACTTGGTAAAGGGTGGAAGACTCAGCCTTATGCCTGGTGTTTTGTTCCACTCTTGCCGCTCTAGTTTCCGTCATACCGGTGTTATGTTCCTTGATTTTGCGTTCCTTACGCGGTTGGGTGATTTATGGGACCCCCTTGACAGTTTGCTTTGAATAAAACTCCTCCAGCAAGGCCCAACCTTGGTTTTACCATTTGCCTACCTAAGCCTTTTTCCCTTGGGTTTCCGGAGGCCGAGGGTCATCTTTATTTACCCCCTCCCCCCCGTGCCAGTTCTCCTCTGAGTGCTGGTCCAAACCGAGCGATGTCCGCCGCCCCCTGGGCAACTAGGGTCTATGCCAAACCGACGTCTGGCTCATCCAGTGTGCCCTGAGAACGAGATACGTGCGACTCCTATCGGGATTTGTCGGCACATCGTGCGGCTTTGCTGGTCTTGTTTTACCATTGTCGAAATGTCTTGTAAACCGGGATTCCGAGACTGGTCGGGTCTTCCTGGGAGAAGGAATATCCTTCGTTGACCATGAGAGCTTGTGATGGGCTAAGTTGGGACACCCCTGTAGGGTATAAACTTTCGAAAGATGTGCCCGCGGTTATGTGGCAGACGGGAATTCGTTAATGTCCGGTTGTAGAGAACTTGACACCTGATTCGAATTAAAAATGCATCAACCGCGTGTGTAGCCGTGATGGTCTCTTTTCGGCGGAGTCCGAGAAATGAACACGGTTTTGGGTTATGTTTGACGTAAGTAGGAGTTTAGGATCACTTCTTGATCATTGCTAGCTTCACGACCGTTCCGTTGCTCTCTTCTCGCTCTTATTTGCATATGTTAGCCACCATATATGCTTAGTCCCTGCTGCAACCTCACCACTTTACCCCTTCCTTACCCTTTAAGCTTTGCTAGTGTTGATACCCATGGCAATGGGATTGTTGAGTCCTCGTGGCTCACAAATTACTACAACAACAGTTGCAGGTACATGTTTTGCGATAATCTTGACGCGAGGGCGACATTACTTGTTTTGGAGTTCCTCTTCTGCTTCTTCTTCGATCAGGGGATAGGTTCCAGGTAGGCAGCCTGGGCTAGCATGGTGGATATTGTTTGAGTTTCTGTTTGTGTACCATCCGTAGTCGGATGTTGATCTCTTGTATGATGTTTACGTATTCTTGGGGCGTTTGTGCCTTATGTATGTATCCCCAACTATTATGTAATGGTTTGATGTAATGATATCCACCTTGCAAAAGCGTCTTCAAGATGTGCTTCTATCCTTGGTGGGACCTTCGAGTTCCTTTAGGATAGGGTCACATCTTGGGCGTGACAAGTTGGTATCAGAGCCTCGACCGACCATAGGAGCCCCCTTGTTTGTTGGTCGTTGTTGAGTCTAGAAGAAAACTATTTTGAGTCTTAGGATTATATATATCGGAGAGTAGGATTCTTTTTACTCCTCATCCCCCTTCGTCGCTCTGGTGAGGTCTCCTGTCGTAGATGTTTTGTCTTTCCTCTCCTCAAATTTCACTAAAAAAAATTAGGATCATGCGGGTATCTTGGGATTGTTCCGATATTCTTATGACGAGAACATTGTTCTTGGTGCCTCCTGATATTTAGGGGTTCTGGCAGTGTCCCAGGGAGTTGAGCTCCGAGGTGTTGTCGTCATAATTTTATCGCTGCAGTTCCGAAATACCTGAGTTTTGCCAACATCGAAAATCTCTTTTATGCAGTTGTTGGTGAGATAACCTCGACGCCACCTAGTACTGGTGAGTTCGGGAGTATTGCCATAGCTCGTATAACGGATGCTTTTCGAAGGTTGAGGTACACAATTTCCGAAGGTTTCTTGGTTATGTGTTGACGGTTGGATACAACTGGATGTAGGGATTGTTAGTTTGGGAGAGATATATTGCTTCCCCTGTATCCCCAACACCTGATTGCATAACTAGAAAGTTTCGGGAGTTTATAGGTGGGAATTCTAGTAGCTCCTAGAATATATTTCTGACAGATGCATGATATGGGATTGGGTAAATCTCTATCATATGTATTTGTTCCGTCTTATTCTGCAAGCCAAATCCTTTCTTCTGTTTTATTTGTGGTATTCGAGTTGCTTCGAAGTCAAGTGTTGATTCCATACCTTTCCTAAATGGTTCTCTCATATTTCTATGGGAGTACTAATCCTTTTGATCATCGAGATTGTCATGTCAACTCTTTCCAACTGGTGTGCTACTCTTCAAGTGGATCCGATCATTTCAACATTTGTGAGATCAATTCTAAGTTTTCTCAGCGGTATCCGTTTCATTCGTCCCCAAGTTGCCTTTGTTTTCCCGCCCTCCCACCCTTTTTCTTCAAGCACTCATATTTCTTAATCATGCATCCTTTTATTTGTGGGAAGTCTCTTCATTCTTTTCTTTCAATGTTCTTATCCGGTGATTTCCCATGAACATGCTCAACAAGTTTCAAGTTCATCATCCTTCATTGTTGTTTCTTCTCCAGTGGATCCAATTCAAGCTTTTGTTATTCATCATATTCCTTTCCTTGTTTCTAATGTTTTCTCATGCCGATGCACCTCTTAATCATTCGCTTCTCGCTATTCATTTGTTCTGGAGTGCTGAAGATATCTCACAAGACTGGTGTCTCCATTATCAATCAGTTCAAGCTATTTTGAGATTGTTATCTCATTCAAGCCGTTTAATTCAACCGGTGCAATCCCCTCCTTTCAATTTCGTTCAACGGTGTTTTCTTTTGAGTGGGCCCTAACCCACAGGTCTTTTCCCAGGATCTTACCTGACTCTTCTAATTATCAGGAGCGATTCTCAAATTCATTTCCATGTTTGACTTAAGAATGAATTTCATCAGTCAGATGTTTTCCACGATAAATTTCAAATTATTTTTCATTGTTGACTCAACCTCCTTGTTTTTTTCATTCTCCCGGAGTATCTCAACAATTTTGGTGGTTCTCGTCATCACTCTCAGCATGTGAAGATCGAAGAAGAGTTCTCTTAAAATCTTGGTCCATTCTCTTGAAGATTCATGGTTCTAGCTTCATGCCATTCTCATAACTGTTTTTGATTGTGGATATTCTTTTCACCCATCCGGAGCAATTCAGGAGTCTTTTCAGTTTGATTCTCCGGAGCCATCATCTCAGAATTATTCATTCTCAGTGTGTAGCTATCGTTCTCCAAATCTTACCGGTGCATCGTTCAAATACCCTCTAATCAGTTCATGATCTGTTCATTCTCATGTATCTAAATCCCCTCAAGTATCTTCATTCATTTTCCAATTCTTCTCGGTGAATTGTGCCTTTGCTACATTCATTTTCAACTCTTATGGCGGTTTGTTCAAGATTACTCTCCCTATGTTCTCATATTAATTTATTCGTTGTTTCAACCCCACCGATGGATCCATCAAGACCTTCTCAAGTTTGAGCTATATCTCTATTAATCCTTTCTACGGGAATAAGTAGTATGCCAAATCCATTGCTTGTCATCAATTTAATTTGATAAAGGATAAGCATACAATAAATCTTATTCTTATTTCCTCGAGGTGATTCAATTCTTTTTCCGGAGATTATTCATGATGAATAAATTCTTGATTACAAGTGATTCATATTTTTTTTGGAGTTGGTCATCATATGACATTCTCGGTTCGAGATGCTTCACCTTTCTTTTCTGGAGTTCCAAGTTTTCCGCATTATCTTGTCGCGAAGCTCCTTCTAAATCATCGCAAGGCTTCACCTTGTGTTTTCAACTTGTCTTTCTTTTTTATCATCCTTTTATTAGCGGAGTTATTCATGGAGGCTCTACATGGTGGTTCATCAAGGATTCTTTTCATTCTTCAATTGTTCTTCAAGATTTCTCTCGAAGTTATGACCCGCCAAGCTTTACTCTAAAATAAACATGGTATTCAACACATGTCTTATTTTGAGAAGTTCAAGTATTCTTCATCTTGCATTCCAAAGTGCAAATCCTTCTACCTTATCTTCGAGATGGTGTTATATCATTCTTGACAATTTCCATTCATGTTTCTCGATTCACATTTTGTCAAGAATGAGGTATTTTAAACCCATCATTTTCTTCCTTGGAGTTATCTTGGTAAACATTTCACCTAAAAGCCTTCCCAATGGAAAGTTGCTAATTGTGGTGCTTATCAATGACCCAAGTTCTCCAATTATCCTCTTGGTGAAAGAAGTTTCTCTTATCTTAATTGATCTCAACCAATCAATTGTTTCTGTTAGTGGCGGGTTGTCACCTCATCATTTTGAGATGTTTGCCATAAGCCCATAATAAGCTTGTGCTTTTCGTTGTTGATTTTCCAACAACTCCGTTCAATTCTTCTTTGCAAGGATGCTTTCCAAGTTCATTTGTGGCAGAAGATTTCACTTTCAGCTCCATCCCTTTATCCCAACAATCTAGCTTCTATTCTTTCGTTCCGGAGGCATTGTGATGTTGCTCTCTTTACTCATCTTCTTGTATTGAGGATCGTGTTCTTTTCGTGCTTATCCATTTAACCGGAGTGTTGTGTCATCTCTTCAAGTTCTTTCATCTTATCATGTCTTGCATCTCCTTTCAACCGGAGTGCTTGCATGTACTTCTTGTCCATTGTAACCCTTTTCTTATGTCTTTCAACCCCCAAGGTTCACATGGTGTTCCTTGTTTCTCTTTTCTATTGGAGTGCTACCAATTTCGTTCAACTCTGTTGTGTTCTTCTTTCAACTTTTCAACCTCTCAAGGTTCATTGGTTTCACTCGTTTGTCAAAGAAGCAACTTTGTCCTACCTCTTTCTCTTACGTTTCTCTCCGGTGCCATCCTAGATCTCGGGACGAGATCCTTTTTTAGTGGTGGAGTGTTGTAACGCCTCGGATACAACTTTCCATATTCGTAACTCCAACTCTTGCCTTTTCCGGAGATGCGATATGATATTTCCTTCGTGGTTGGGTTTTGTATTTTGTTTTGCATTTTGTTCATGGCATGCATCTCACCTCATAGCATCATGTGCATCGCATCCATATGCTTTCATAAAAACCCGTATCCACTTGTAGTTGCCGCGTCACCCCTTGCTTTTGTTGACCGTTCCAGACCGATCGGGTCTTTGCTTCCCTCTTGACCAAGACGGCCTAAACCCCCTTTGCGTGCGTGTCCGAAACTTTCCGGACCCAACTCTAGCAGTCATGACCATTGGATTTGAATCATCCCCAAACATCCCTTGACCCGGAGCTATTCGATGACGATCGGACGTCCTAAAATACACCCTCATTTTGTCTCTCTCTATAAATAAGTGGCAACCCTAATTTCTAGGGGAGATGTCCTGTCGACCCCATTCGGCCGCCGCCCCTCTCTCCAAAATCCTCCTCGAATTCCACATCGAGCCAACCACAGACACCTTCCTTCCTCGTTTCCAGATCCACCCAATCCACCGCAGCCTCACTCCCATCCGCGCCACCTCGCAAACCGCCGGCGACCGGACCTCGCCGGAGATGAGTTCCCCGCCGTGCCCTGCTCCCTTCCTTCCCCATCTGCTCTCTCTTTTCTCTCTCTCTCTCACGCTGCTCTCTCTCAGTCGTCCTCGCAGTGCCGTCATGGAGGGCCCAGCTCCAACCCGTAGCAGCTGCACTGCCGGAGTCACCAGGACCGGCCTCGTCCCGCTCATCTCCTCCCCTGTCTCCCTTCCTTCCTGTGCTTCTCACTCTCACATCTCTCTCTAACTCGTTTCCGTCAGGGAACGGAAGAAAGCCGCCATGGCCTGGGCTCGGCCTCAAGATCCCATCGCCACCGTCTTCTGCAGCTACTGCGCTGCGGCTTTGCCCGCTGGGCGCCCGACATCCCTCGCCGGTGAGACCTCGCGCTGCGCGCCTCGATTTTCTCTTTCTTTCTTTCTCTCTCTCTCTCTCTCTCTCTCTCTCTCTCTCT
>NC_041385.1:431315123-431325660 GCF_002162155.2 Triticum dicoccoides | reverse complement strand
TGACCTCCCCTTCTCTCCATCTTTTCTCTTTGGACAGAAGCAGGTCGCTCCCTTCGTCCAGCTCGAGATCCAGAGTATCCCCGTCATCAGCCACCTCGAGCAGCCCCTCGCCAAGTCCCGCTCCCGACGCCCAGATCCGCTCGCCTCCACTGCCTCGGTGCCATCCCTGTCGCCGGGGGATGCAGCTCCACCGCCTCCAAGTCCTCTGCTTCGACTGTGGTTGAACGAGACGACCAGCGCTGCCCCCCTTGTTGACTTGGTCTAGCGCCAGCGTGGACGAGTGCTGCATTGCCCGCGCCAGCCCTCCTCTGCTTCGCCTTCGCCGTGAGCCGCGCCAGATCCGCCAGCCCAAGCCGGCCTGCTGCACCGACCGGGCCAAGAGCCCATGGTGAGCACCAGATCCAGCACCCACCCTTCCACTGTTGGGCCAGTCAGATTCAGCCTGTCATGTGTTTTTCCCTTATGCGAATTTAGCATTTATCCAGTGATTTACCTATTTTACAGAAAAGTCCCTCTAGATCATGCATTTAATAACTCACAAATGGTGCATCGGATTAAAATGTTTTATATATGAAAAATGCTTAGTTTTTCATCTAGTTTCATAATATGCTGCTTTCATCCATGTTTAAAATGCTGTTTGATAAAATTAGCTCAAATGCCATGTTAAAATAATTTATTTCATAACTATTTAACCATAGCTCCGAATTTAATAAACTTTATATGCAAATGGGGTGGAAAAATGCATAGATTAACTTGGTGCACTTTGTTTTCCTGTTTAATAACATTAAAATATGGTTTAGGGCAGAACAGTACCAAATCTAAAATATGCACATGGGGATTTTTTGGAATTGTTGTTTGTTGTTCCGGCCTCATTTAAACTTGCCTAGATAGGTAGTTTAATTATGCTTCACCTCTTGCCATGATTAACAACATTTAATATTGTTTGGTAGTTTAAACGAGATTAAACTAAATATGTCAATGTGAGGTTTTGTCAATATGCAACTTGTTGCATATTGAGCTCCACTTAACTTGTAGCATTATTTGTTGCGCTTTGCTATGCCACCCTCATTAAACCGGACATGCATCATACTTGTTTGTGCATCATGCCATGATTATGCTTGTGTGTTTACCATGATGTTTGCTTCTTTCCCGGTTGCTTCTCTCATTAGCTTCGGTTTCGTTCCGGAGTTGTGAGGATTCGTTCAACCACGTCCACTTGTCTTCTTCACGGACTCGTTCTTCTTCCTAGAGGGATTTCAGGTAAGATGACCGCTACCCTGGATCTCACTACTATCATTGCTATGCTAGTTGCTTCATTCTATCGCTATGCTACGCTACCTATCATTTACTCTTCAAGCCTCCCAAACTGCCATGTCAGCCTTTAACCTTTTCACCCTTCCTAGCAAACTGTTGCTTGGCTATGTTACCGCTTTGCTCAGCCTCTCTTATAGCGTTGTTAGTTGCAGATGAAGTTGAAGATTGCTTCATGACGGACATGATTATGTTGGGATATCACAATATCTCTTATTTAATTAATGCATCTATATACTTGGTAAAGGGTGGAAGACTCGGCCTTATGCCTGGTGTTTTGTTCCACTCTTGCCGCCCTAGTTTCCGTCATAGCGGTGTTATGTTCCTTGATTTTGTGTTCCTTACGCGGTTGGGTGATTTATGGGACCCCCTTGACAGTTTGCTTTGAATAAAACTCCTCCAGCAAGGCCCAACCTTGGTTTTACCATTTGCCTACCTAAGCCTTTTTCCCTTGGGTTTCCGGAGGCCGAGGGTCATCTTTATTTACCCCCTGCCCCCAGGGCCAGTTCTCCTCTGAGTGCTAGTCCAAACCGAGTGATGTCCGGCGACCCCTGGGCAAATAGGGTATATGCCAAACCGACGTCTGGCTCATCTGGTGTGCCCTGAGAACGAGATACATGCGACTCCTATCGGGATTTGTCGACACATTGTGCGGCTTTGCTGGTCTTGTTTTACCATTGTCGAAATGTCTTGTAAACCGGGATTTCGAGACTGGTCGGGTCTTCCTGGGAGAAGGAATATCCTTCATTGACCGTGAGAGCTTGTGATGGGCTAAGTTGGGCCACCCCTGCAGGGTATAAACTTTCGAAAGCTGTGCCCACGGTTATGTGGCAGATGGGAATTTGTTAATGTCCGGTTGTAGAGAACTTGACACCTGATTGGAATTAAAAACGCATCAACCACGTGTGTAGCCATGATGGTCTCTTTTCGGCGGAGTCCGGGAAGTGAACACGGTTTTGGGTTATGTTTGACGTAAGTAAGAGTTCAGGATCACTTCTTGATCATTGCTAGCTTCACGACCGTTCCGTTGCTCTCTTCTCGCTCTTATTTGCATATGTTAGCCACCATATATGCTTAGTCGCTACTGCAACCTCACCACTTTACCCCTTCCTTACCCTTTAAGCTTTGCTAGTGTTGATACCCATGGCAATGGGATTGTTGAGTCCTCATGGCTCACAGATTACTACAACAACAGTTGAAGGTACATGTTTTGCGATGATCTTGACGCGAGAGCGATGTTACTTGTTTTGGAGTTCTTCTTCTGCTTCTTCTTCGATTAGGGGATAGGTTCCAGGTCGGCAGCTTGGGCTAGCATGGTGGATATTGTTTGAGTTTCTGTTTGTGTACCATCCGTAGTCGGATGTTGATCTCTTGCATGATGTTGACGTATTCTTGGGGCGTTTGTGCCTTATGTATGTATCCCCAACTATTATGTAATGGTTTGATGTAATGATATCCACCTTGCAAAAGCGTCTTCAAGATGCGCTTCTATCCTTGGTGGGACCTTCGAGTTCCTTTAGGATAGGGTCGCATCTTGGGCGTGACAGGCCAGCAGGGTGGCTGCGAAGCAACTCGCCCGCGGCTCAGGTGCGAACAGCGGTGCACAGCTGGGCAATTGAGGCCGCGAGAGCCGGAAACTTGTGGCTCGGAGGCGGCGGCTCAGAAGCGATGCCAGCAAGGAAAATGGCGGGCCGGCCATTAGGTCCATGCAGACGACTCGGTGTGTGGCAGTTCATAGAGCGAGCAAGGTCGTGGCAAGATTGCTTGGCCAAGGCTACTCATCGATAGAGCTCCTGCAGCTGGTGGTGTGAGGCGGTGCCGAAACAGCCGCGGAGGCCAGCGCCGGCGGAAGGATAAGGCGAAGCCTATCGGCTCAAGGTTGTAGTTGGCACCCAGCCAAGTAGTTTCAGGCCTGCCTGCAGCTGAAAAGGCTTGGGCGACACGTCGTAGAACGATGAGGCTGGGCGCAGTTCGATGGTGACCCGCCACAGAAGAGGCGACTCGACGACGACTTTTGCACGCTCCAGGCGACTTGGCGACGAAGTAGAGTCTGAGTCCTTATTATATCCTTCTTTCCTCTTATTCTTTTTCCTTTCTTTTTAATCTGGCCAATGGATATAGTAAAGAGGTCTCCTTAAAACTTATAACTGCAGTACGGCCTTTGATCTCGGTGACTTGACAACAATCAAAAAAATCGCTGGACGATGGCAGGCTAAAAAATGGCAACAATTTTTCTTGAACTTGAAATTCCACTGATTATAAATCTGAACCTTATGAACGTTGATGCAGAATTTTCTGAGCCAGACACTTCTTCTTTTAGAAAATTATGAACTTCTTGATCCTTAGGAAAGATCCCTCCAAGAACTCAACACCACCATGCACAGGCCCTACGGTGGGCGGCAACTATCGTGGAATTGTCATGGAAGATGTACTAGTGTGAGGACTTAGTCGTGAGGCCAATGCATTTATGTGGTAGCTTGAGCGGGGTTGATCGGGAGGAGAGACGTGAGGCGGATCAACACACGAGACAAGGATTTAGACAGCTTCGGGCCCCGCGAAATATCATCCGGTAATAGCCCTACATGATGTTTGTGGCTAGGTCTCGTTATGCTCATGAGGGAGTCACCGGATAAGACAGCTCTCCTAATTGTGTCTAGCCTTAGAGATTATATCAGCATGTCCCTCTTGGGGTGCCCTGCCCCTCCTTATATAAGTTAGAGGGGCGGGTTACATGTGGAGTCCTAGTAGGACTTGGACTATTCTATAACAAGCGGAATCCTAGTCTTGCCCCCTTAAGGGAAAACTCCTTATGCCTTTCCTCATAGACCAGCCCACCATAGCATGAGCCGACCATCTAGGCCTTGGGCCTTCTTGTTTGTCTGACCCGCCCGCCGGGCCACCAGTGAGTTAGAATGTTCAGGCGGGTTGCCTATAAACCGCCAGGTCCGGGCGGGTCACCAGTGAGTTGCCAAGCTCCAGCCGGGCCATACATCTGGCGGGTTACACCGCGGTGTTTATTCCCGACACATGCTATAGTGTGTATTTATTCATAATTTGGTTTCAAATCTCATGTGTTCAATGCATGTGTACCTTACTAGTGTATGAGTAGTTTATCTTGTGGGAGAAAAGGATGAACAAGGGAATGCCTCATTTGCAAATGCGGAGAGGGGTGTGGGTATATTTTTGCAAAATTTCCATAGTTTCCTTCCTATCCATCACATATAAATTGGACAGTCTATACTGCAGGATGGCAGGCACACCATCATCAACAACTCTGTTTTTTATAAGAGTAGAGTAGAGATAGACATAGATACTACTACTACCAATGTGATGGCCCGTGCGTTGCAATGGACCCAAAGTAGTAGAATAATACTTGTTCACGGGCTTGAAATATAAACACTCTAGTTTTGATATACACGTGTCAGCAGACATGACAACTTGTCCATGGAAGTTGAACCACGACGACCATCGCGTTTCTTGTTTCTACCACTGCCACGCCCACACGCGATTCCCATGATGCTGCTCCAACCCACGGCACGACGTCACCCGACGTGCGCCTCATCCCTCTCGGCCCCACCGCTCATCTGCCTTTGTGTGCATGACATGCGGGCCAGCTGAACTGCGGTGACCATCAAGTTTCTACCACATCCAGACCCGATTGGACGTGGTTTGCCTGCTCCGCTCCTGTGCTCCGATCTGTACTCCCGCACCATGGAATTCTCATCCAGCAGCTGTGACACATTTCGTCCCGGGCATCAATCCTCAATTGGAGTACTTCTGTACAAGAGGTAGTACCCGCCGGTGTGGCCATCTACACCTCTTAACACCAAGTTGTGGCACCCTTGCCATGGCCACGCCACCACCGGTCAGTTCATCTCGAATGAGTGAGTCACAAACCACGCCACCACCATGAGAATGACATGTGAGCCAGCCGCATTTAAGGTCCGCATGTCATTGACTCATAGGCCGGTGCACTAAGCCACTGAAGCTCGGTCCCGTGGGCCCTAAGAGGGAAATGTAACTCATGCGGCAGGCCTTGTGGTGCTCCCGTAGTACGAGCTCGTGCCAAACCAGGAATTTGGTTCTTACTACTACCAACTAGTAAGGTATATGTGCATTGCACGCATGAGATTCTGGTGGTTTGTGCATTATGCTTAAGGGCCTTTTTGGTTTGCATCCTAAGGTTGCCACGCCTAAGCTTAGGCATGCCACAATATCTTAGGCATGTGTTTTGTTCATTGCCAGACTTGTGGCTTGCCACACTTTTCTAGCTACATGGTCCACATGTCGTAGACTCAACTTCTTGCCAAATCTTGCCACACTTGTGGTGGCCATTTTGTTAGCCGCACTTTTTGTGGTAGCCACACTTTGTCAAAGCTTAGTTGTGGCAAAGTTAGTCATGAACTAAACGGACCCTAAGTTCAACCATGGAGTCTTCTAGATTCTACATGTGGCAGAATCTAGTGGAATGTAGATGATATCCAGCGGCCAATAGTGCTCGGATTTGCCATCTTTGTACCAGCTTCATCCAACGACCAACTTTCAAAGTTATTCACACACTATATAGGGGTATAGATATAGATGTGCCGGCCCGTGCGTTGCAATGGATCCAAAGTATATCTATTTAGTGGAGTGCACTCTAAACACATTATCTATTTATTTTTCTCTAACATTTCGTAGCCAAGCCACATAAGCTTCATGGGTGCCCCCCACATCATATTATTCATACTACGTTGACTGAAAAAAAGATAAATCACCCAAACAAGATCTTCCTGTTTTTTGTTCCTATGATGTTGTGTCGTGCACGTACCTAGTTGTATAGTGGTAGTACTAGTTGTATAGTAAAAACTTGGTACTATTAGGAGTAGTAGTATCGAATGCTCCTACTCTATCAACGAGCCCCATCCGACACAAAATTTCTTGGCTTCCGTGCTATAGCTAGATCTTCTCCTCATTTCTGTTTTCCAACCCGGTGGCCGGCGGGGTGCGGTTTTCCAATAGTCGGTTTGCTCAATGGAGGTCCCACATGGAAGTGAAAATGCTAGGCAACACGCCCCCTAAGCTATGTGGCATGCCGGACGGGCCATGAGGTACTCCCGGTTCCCCGGAGTGTGGGGGTGCGACGCGAACGCGGCAGGCCTTTTCCTTTTACTAGCAATGTGCCTGTGCGTTGTGACGGATCCAAAGTAGTAGAATAGTAGTACTTGTTCACAAACTTGAAAGAAATCACTCTTGTTTTGATATACTCCTGATATATTACTTTTCACTCAAAATATATTTCTCAGGCTGTTTTGATGAGGTGAGGGAGTGATGTGGTTGATTTCAAGGTAATAAGGGGTTTTCTGCAAATTGGAGCAGAGAAGTGGGCTATTGTTGCAAAAATGCCACAACTTACCTCACAACCATTAGATGCAGATCTAATGGTCAGAAACGGCGGATGGCAGACACACCACCATCACCAATTGAGTCTTTCATAGGAGTAGGAGTAGAGAAGCATGTATAAATTGTAACATTTGGTTCTGCTCCTTGGCACGATCGATAGATAGAAATAATGATCAGAAATGCTAGGGCGGGGCTATTTCCGCCAGATAAGCAGGGTACGTACTAGCTAGGTTGGCGCATCGTCGGTTTGGTCACATGTAGTCCGACATGTTCTAGTGTTTCTAGCAAGATGCCCGTGCTTTGCACGAACTTGATGGAAAAGGTAAGCACAACTTATAAATTGACGGATGGAGTACTAGTTACAGTGATGCATATAATTAAGCAAAGGGATCGCACATGTCGGTATTGACTGGAACGAGAATGCAATAGCACAACAAGAATTAAGGCCACAATGATGCGATCGCAGTGGTGGTTACAGGAGGCAAGAAGAAAGATGCATCCATCAATGTATGACCTCCTCCTCCTCAACTTAGTGCGCCGGGCCAGCGATCGATGGCTAAGAAGCAGCGAATTTTGTGGCGAGGTCAAGGTGCTTCTCAGTAAAGGCATCCAAGGCTTCCAGCTGGTTGAGGAAGGCCAACATCGTAGCGTCCTCACTGGCCTTGTAGTTACCTATGTACACGATTTTCTCGTACACGTGGATGTGTAGGTCGACGAATTCTAGCAGGGCGAGGCGCCACGCAGCGAGCGCGACCTCCAGGTGGACTTTCTTCGTGGCATCGGTGGGCAATCGCAGGGCCACCAGTGCTTGAAAGAGGTTCCGACCATGGAGGCCGATTAGGGTGGCAGGCAATGAGGAGCCCGGGCACGGGGGCTGGAGGAGTACGACAATGTCATCCGCGAGCTTCTTGAGGACGGTGAACTTGTTGGTGGTGGCAACGATCATTTGGTCCAACTCAGAGTTGTAGTTGGCGTCGACGGCGGCCATCCACTAGCCGGTCGTCAACACCGTCTGGAGACGATCCTCGGTGCCATGTCGCAGGCCGGCGTCGTGGACCATCTGGAATAGCCGCTGGCCGCTCGCGCGCATCGCCTCCATGGGTCTGGAGTGAGAACTTTTGCGCTTAGTGTAGGTGCTTAGGCAAATGCCTAGGTGTGTACGATGTGGTAGATGCTTTGGAATGGATGGGCGCCTTTATATGAGTGCAAACTGCGTTGCATTCACATCGTGCAGCCTCTTTTCCCGGTCCTCCTCCCATTACTTCCCTCATGCATTAATTGAAGGAGGATGCATTGGCCATTCAACATTTCGGGAACCGCTACCCCCTCCCTTGTCTGCATATATCGGGAACTACACTGCTCGATGTCAAATCGAATAGTACTGCGCCGCCCGCTACATGCCCGACTGAACACGCCTCCTCGCCTCCAGGAAACCCCTCCGTTAAACCCGCATGCAAACCGAGAAACCTACTCCGGCCACACGTCCGTTCATGAGTGGGCCGGAATTAAATGCAACACCGTCCGAGCTCCTCTCGTCCACCCTCAGTTTAAACGAGGCCAAACGCCAACCAAGCTCCTATCGTCCGTCCTCTATTTATACGAGGCCAGACATATAGCGGGCAAGGATCGCACCCCTCCACTGCTCCCCCATCTCCTCCTTCACCATTTTCTACACTCTTCTGATGGCTTCCGAGGAGCCATTCTCCGGCATACTACCCGGCTGGGTGGCCTGCTGAGCCCTCTGGATATGGGCGAGGCCGCTCGGTGCTTCACCAACCTTGCGTGGCCCGACGGAGCCAGTTGCCGCCCCAAGTAGGCGCGTGGTTTAGCAACTCGCTGCTCTAGCTCAGCTCGATGAGGAGTGGCGAGTTGGTCCATGCCGGTACGTGCGTCGTCGCCACCGCATCGTACTGCGCCACCAGTGTCTGTGGTGGTCGCGCCTCCCGTGCCTGCGACAGCGCCATGGAGGCAGAGAGAGAAGCCGGGTGCATGGAGAGCGACGGGTCGGTGGCCAGCTTCTCCCTGTCCGCCGCCATCATCAAGGAGAAGTAGAACACAGGAGGCCGCCGCCACTTGGGTCCCATGAAGGCCACTGCCGAGGCGACGACTGCGCATTCAGGTGGTTTCTTTGCTGCTTCGTCTCTTCCGAGGACCTTCGTCGACCCCGCAAGTGTCTGCCGGACATGAGGAAGACAAAGGGATCTGCGGGCGACCATTTAGATTAGGTACTCCCTCTCCAGCTGGCGAAAAATATGTGTTCTGAGAATGGATAAATTGTATGTATCTATAACTAAAATAAGTCTAGATACATCCATTTCTAGGACAAGTATTTCCGGACGGAGGGAGTATTAATTATACCAAGAGAGCTGGACTAGCACCGCTTAGTTCATGTAAAGGTAATGAAATCCATCATGTTTATATGAAGATCGGGCTTTTTTATATGAAATCCTTCATGTTTATATGAAATCAGTATGTGTTTGCACGAATTTCATCTGGTTGGTTAGGGTTGTGAAAATGTATGCCGCAGGCGTTTCATGTCGTCCTCCATGGAAGGAAGCGGGAGGAAATTTGCCGGCTGCCGTTGGAGATGCTCTTATGCTAGAAATAATAGAGTGACATCCAATCCATTTGAGTTAATTGCGTGTATGATTCTCCCTCTATAAAAAGTTAATTGCATGTATAGTGTACATGTGACTTGCAGTGTGGCTACAACTTCGTATAGAAAGTTAAAAAGAAACAAGTCCATCCTTAATATTGTATTCTAAGTACTTTGTGGGTTCCACTGTCAGTACAGTAGCGAAAGAAGTATATATTAACTAAGTAATATATAATATAAAAATCTAAAGTTAAAGACAGAATTCGAACTCAGGTCATCGCGTTGCGAGCATTCGGCGCTAACCAGTCCAACACATTTTTGTTGTAGACCATGCTGGAGATACATCTCCATGTCTACTCTTATACTCCATCATTCCTAAATATTTGTCTTTTTTAGATTTCAAATGGACTACCACATACATATGTGTATGTAGACATATTTTAGAGTGTAGATTCACTCATTTTGCTCCGTGTGTAGTCACTTCTTGAAATCTCTAAAAAGACAAATATTTTGGAACGAAGGGAGTAGGAAACATGGTGGGTGATGATGGTGTGCGTGCCATCCTGCAATATAGGCCGTCGGATTTATATCTAACGGATAGGAAGGAAACTATGGCAATTTTGCAAAAATATACCCACACCCCTCTCCACGTTCGCAAATAAGGCCTTCCCACGTTCATCATTTTCTCTCACAAGATAAACTACTCATACAAATGCATCTTGGTGTTCCATGCAACGCACGGGCATCTAGCTAGTTTCTTTTCAAATAGTTACTGCGATAATTGGGTTGAAGTGATATATTTTATGTCTGCCCCGAATGATTTCAGATTCACTAGTAGTAACAAAGAAAAGGTCGCCTTGTTAATTAACAGAAAACAGGGTGAAAACACATGAGGCCGGTAAAAAAGAGGCACACTAGGTTCAGCGTCATCGTCACTAAAGTTGTGCGCGCGCGAGAAGTCTACATATCGAGGGGGCTATGGAGAAAAAGATGTATCGAGTGTGTTTGAGCGAGGCACAGAGACACAATGTTTGAGAGAGAAACCAATTGACATATTAAGATCAGATCGAGTTGTCACCCTTCTGCTGTCATTGTTGGGGTGGGAGGGAGGGGGAGGGAGAGAAAGATGTATCGAGAGTGTGCGCGGTAGGCACAAAGGCACAACTAGCGAGTCTGTGTGTATGTGTGTGTGTGTTTGAAAGATGAGTAGATAGATTGCTATCAAGGTCGAGGTGCCACCCTACTCCT
>NC_041385.1:431172199-431314892 GCF_002162155.2 Triticum dicoccoides | reverse complement strand
GTTTGAGAGAGAAGCCAGTCGATAGATTAGTATCAAGATCGAGGTTTCACCCTACTCCTTCGGTGCCGGGAAGTGTGTGTGTGGGTGTGTGGGGGGGGGCAGTGACACTTACATATCTCTACTCTTATAAAAACAGACGATTTATATCCTGCAATATAGGCCATCTGATTTATATCCGACAGATAGGAAGGAAACTATGGCAATTTTGCAAAAAGATACCCACACCCCTCTCCACATTTACAAATAAGGCATTCCCTCGTTCATCCTTTTCTCCCGCAAGATAAACTACTCATACAAATGCATCTTGATGTTCCGTGCAACGCATGGGCATCTTGCTAGTAGGGAGAAGGAGTTTCTGTGACACATATCTAGCTATATTAAGGGATAGGTATATAGCATGTGTGCGAGGCATACTTAAAGCTTCACCAAGATAAACAAATGGTGTGCATGCAAGTGCCAGAAAAAATGAAGCGAGATACAATGTGTACGCGTGCACGCGCGCGCGTGTGTTTGTTTGTGTGTGTGTGTGTGTGTGTGTGTGTGTGTGTGTGAGCAAAATCTCAAAACAAAAGGTGCTCTGCTAGAATCCCATTGTATGTATTCATATGGTTCCGGAACTCGAGTTAACCTTACGCATATGTCTGAGAGACATAATTATACTTTGAGACATTTGTGGCTGTGGGTGGGCGGAATTAAAGGGGTGGGCATGTTCGACAGAGAAAGCATATGTGTTTCTGTGTGAGAGACTTGTAGTACGGGGTAGAAAGACGAATTCTAACCTTGATGAAGGGAGAGAAATACATGAAGTGCGCATGTGTGATTATGATGCCCACAAGAAAATGAGATATGTATGCGAGTGAGAGAGATTGCACAATTCATTCACGTATCACTATCTACCGATCGTGGACGTGCATCGCTTGAACATAAATCAATATCTACTTCGTATCGTGGCCAAAGGTACAATATCGATTCAACGCTATAAAGATTGGACACTCACATATCACATTTTTTTCTATCCAAATAAACCTTTTCAATTGTGCATGCCAAAGTTACAGTGTTGTTTCTTTAAACAACCAATGTAGCTATCATGTACATGCACCATTGTTACTCTTGCATTCAAATTCACTAGTCTTGGATGATTTAAGGTTCTATTATGAAGTAATATATGTAATATTAATATATGAATTCAACGGGTACGCAATTAATGAAATGGAGGCTATGTAATCATATGAGGTAACACTTTTAAGTAGCAGACTACAATATCCATTTCTTTTGTGGGACTATAATATCCATTTCTTTTTGTGTGCCTCTACACTAACATGCCAATGCATTATGTTTAAAGTAAATAACCAATGGCACTGAATTATCTATTTACACAAAAATACATAGGCTGAGCGTTTGATCCCTTTTTTGTGAACGCGCCTCTACACCCATACGATTGGACGCGCCCATGTGAACGCCCAAGTTATCGGTGCATCATCTCGAGTTATTGTCTTTTTTTTAGGGTGGACTTCACACCAGTTATTAACTGCTGACTGGTGCCCCGTGTACAAAGTCTCACATGACCTTCCTGCTAGCACGGTCCAAAATTAGTTGAAACTGGATATGAATGATCCTGCGGGCAGCAAAATCTCCCGCCTCTTTCTAAAATTTCTGCCACCTAGTCTTTAGCATGCGAAATTCCCCTTTTGTCCTTGGTGCACGGAGACCAATAGTTACAATACCGCCCTCATCTACATAATAGGTCGGGTCTGCTTTGGTATCTTCCTGTTCCCCCCACCACACGGCACCCCCATTTTCTCTCCCCCTCCCGCAAAAATGACTAACTCCATAGCACCAGAGCATCTTACCTCACACCGTCCATACTTCATCGGCCTTTCTACCCCTCCCCTCTTGAAACCCTAGACTGCTCATCCACCGACGTACAAGAGCCCATTCACTTCCAGCGGTGTATGATGTCTACTACACAACCTTCTTCTTGTAGACGTTGTTGGGCCTGCAAGTGCACAAGTTTGTAGGACAGTAGCAAATTTCCCTCAAGTGGATGACCTAAGGTTTATCAATCCGTAGGAGGCGTAGGATGAAGATGGTCTCTCTCAAATAACCCTGCAACCAAATAACAAAGAGTCTCGTGGCCCCAACACCCAGTACAATGGTAAATTGTATAGGTGCACTAGTTCGGCGAAGAGATGAAGATACAAGTCCAAAATAGATAGTAGATATAAGCTTTTGTAATCTGAAATAATAAAAACAGCAAGGTAACAAGTGGTAAAAGTCAGCGTAAATGGTATTGCAATGATAGCAAACAAGGCATAGGGTTCATACTTTCACTAGTGCAAGTTCTCTCAACAATAATAACATAGATAGATCATATAACAAGCCCTCAACATGCAACAAAGAGTCACTCCAAAGCCACTAATAGCGGAGAACAAACATAGAGATTATGGTAGGGTACGAAACCACCTCAAAGTTATTCTTTCGGATCGATGTATAAAAGAGTTCGTACTAGAATAACACCTTAAGACACAAATCAACCAAAACCCTAATGTAACCTAGATACTCAATTGTCACCTCAAGTATCCGTGGGCATGATTATACGATATGCATCACACAATCTCAGATTCATCCAACCAACACAAAGTACTTCAAGAGTGCCCCAAAGTCTCTACCGGAGAGTCAAGAACGTGTGCCAACCCCTATGCATAGGTTCCAAATGTCACGAAACCCGCAAGTTGATCACCAAAACATACACCAAGTGGATCAATAGAATAACCCATTGTCACCACGGTTATCCCACGCAAGACATACATCAAGTGTTCTCATAAAGACTCAATCCGATAAGATAACTTCAAGGGGGAACTCAATTCATCACAAGAGAGTAGAGGGGGAGAAACATCATAAGATCCAACTACAATAGCAAATCTCGGGATACATCAAGATCGTGCCATAGAGGGAACACGAGAGAGAACACGAGAGAGAGAGATCAAACACATAGCTACTGGTACATACCCTCAGCCCCGAGGGTGAACTACTCCCTCCTTGTCATGGAGAGCGCCAGGATGATGAAGATGGCCACCGGTGAGGGTTCCCCCCTCCGGCAGGGTGCCGGAACAGGGTCCCGATTGGTTTTTTGTGGCTCTGGAGGCTTGCGGCGGTGGAACTCCTGATCTATCT
This sequence comes from Triticum dicoccoides, assembly GCF_002162155.2. Lineage (NCBI taxonomy): Eukaryota > Viridiplantae > Streptophyta > Magnoliopsida > Poales > Poaceae > Triticum > Triticum dicoccoides. The sequence continues at coordinate 431,311,718 of NC_041385.1, read as the reverse complement.
TCTGTTCTAGAAGTTTTAGGGTACGTAGGTGTATATGGGTGAAAGGAGTACATCGGTGGAGCTACGGGGGCCCCACGAGGCAGGGGGCGCGCCCTAGGGGGGTGGGCGCGCCTCCCACCCTCTTGAGCACCTCCCGTATCTTTTGACATGGAGTCCAAGTCCATCAGGTGGGTTTCCTTCCAAAATTAACTTCTCCAATTGATTTCGTTCCGTATTGACTCCGTCTGATATTCCTTTTCCCCGAAACCCTGAAATAGGCATAAAACAGCAAATCTGGGCTGGGCCTCCGGTTAATAGGTTAGTCCCAAAAATAATATAAAAGTGGATAATAAAGCCCAATATTGCCTAAAACAATAGATAAAGTAGCATGGAGCAATAAAAAATTATAGATACGTTGGAGACGTATCAAGCATCCCCAAGCTTAATTCCTGCTCGTCCTCGAGTAGGTAAATGATAAAAAAGAATTTTTGATGCGGAGTGATACTTTGGCATAATTTCAATGTAAATCTTCTTAATTGTGGTATGAATATTCAGATCCAAAAGATTCAAGACAAAAGTTCATATTGACATAAAAATAATAATACTTCAAGCATACTAATCAAAGCAATCATGTCTTCTCAAAATAGCATGGCTAAAGAAAGTTCATCCCTACAAAATCATATAGTTAGGATATGCTTCATTTTCTTCACACAAAGATGTTCCCAACTTCTATACCCCTGATGACAAGCCAAGAAATTGTTTCATACTTAAATAATCTCAAACTTTTTCAACCTTCACGCAGTATATGAGCGTGAGCCATGGATATAGCACTATGGGTGGAATAGAATATGATGAAGGGGATTGTGTGGAGAAGACAAAAAAAAGGAGAAAGTCTCACATTGACGAGGATAATCAACGGGCTATGGAGATGCCCATCAATTGATGTCAACATGAGGAGTAGGAATTGCCATGCAACGGATGCACTAGAGCTATGAATGCTCAACAAAAGAAAACTAGTGGTTGTGCATCCAACTTGCTTGCTCATGAAGACCTAGGGAATTTGAGGAAGCCCATCGTAGGAATATACAAGCCAAGTTCTATAATGAAAAATTCCCACTAGTATAAAAAAGACAACTTATGAGACTCACTACATGAAGAACAAGGTGCTACTTTGAAGCACAATATATGAGAATCACTACATGAAGAACAAGGTGCTACTTTGAAGCACAAGTGTGGAAAAAGAGATAGTAGCATTGCCCTTTTTATTTATTTTCTTTTTTTTGGGCCTTCTTTTTTTTCTTTTGGCCTTTCTCTTTTTTTTTTGTTCGGGCAATGCTCTAATAATGATGATCATCACACTTCTATTGATTGCAACATAAGGATTACAACTCGAAACTTACAACAAGATATGACTCTATATGAATGCCTCCGGCGGTGTACCGGGATGGTGCAATGAATCAAGAGTGACATGTATGAAAAATAATGCATGGTGGCTTTGCCACAAATACGATGTCAACTACATGATCATGCAATGGCAATATGACAAAAGTAATGTATGTCATGAATATGATGATGGAAGTTGCATGGCAATATATCTCGGAATGGCTATGGAAATGCCATGATAGGTAGGTATGGTGGTTGTTTTGAGGAAGATATAAGGAGGTTTATGTGTGATAGAGCGTATCGTATCACGGGGTTTGGATGCACCAGCGAAGTTTGCACCAACTCTCAAGGTGAGAAAGGGCAATGCACGGTACCGAAGAGGCTAGCAAAGGCGGAAAGGTAAAAGTGTGTATAATCCATGGACTCAACATTAGTCAAAAGAACTCATATAATTATTGCAAAAATTTAGAAGTCATCAAAAATCAAGTACTACGCGCATGCTCCTAGGGGGATAGATTGGTAGGAAAAGACCATCGCTCGTCCCCGACCGCCACTCATAAGGATGCACAAGCCAGGTACACTTCATCTTTCAAATTTGTTACACAACTTTAACCATACGTGCATGCTACGGGACATGCAAACTTCAACACAAGAATTTCTCAAATTCACAACTACTCAACTAGCACGACTTTGATATTACTACCTCCATACCTCAAAACAATTATCAAGCATCAAACTTATCTTAGTATTCAACGCACTCAAAAGAAAGTTTCACATATGTTGAATACCAAGTATATTAACATTAAGCAAATTACCATGCTATTAATGACTCTCAAAATAATCTAAGTGAAGCATGAGAGATCAATAGTTTCTTTAAAACAAATCCATCACCGTGCTCTAAAAGATATAAGTGAAGTACTAGAGCAAAATTATCACGCTCAAAAGATATAAGTGAAGCACTATGGGCAATAACAAAAACTACTCCGAAAGATATAAGTGAAGATCAATGAGTAGTCGAATAATTATGCAACTATGTGAAGACTCTCCCATTTAATAATTTCAGATCTTGAAACTTTATTCAAACATCAAGCAAAGCAAAAAAAAAGACATTGCAAGGATAGCACAACTAATGTGAAGAAGCAAAAACTTAGGCTCAACTGATACTAACCGATAGTTGTTGAAGAAGAAAGGTGGGATGCCTACCGGGGTGCCTTGGGCATCCCCAAGCTTAGATGCTTGAGAGTTCTTGAAATATTATCTTGGGGTGCCTTGGGCATCCTCAAGCTTGAACTTTTGTGTCTCCTTAATTCCTCTCATATCATGGTTTCTCTTCTTTTTATCAAAAGCTTCATTCACAACAAACTCAACAAGAACTCGTGAGATAGGTTAGTATAAACCAATGCAAAACCTTATCATTTTCTACTGTAACAAATCACTGAAATTATTACTCAACATTTCATACTAAATGCCTCTGCATATTTAATACTACTATCCTTAAATAGAATCATTAAACAAGCAAACATATGCAAACAATGCAAACATAACAGCAATCTGCCAAAACAGTACAGTCCGTAAAGAATGCAAGAGTATCAATACTTACCTGACTCCAAAAATTATGAACTAAAATTCCCACTGTGATAAATTTATCAGATCTCAATATTAAAAAAGATTCATCGTTATACCATTCTCTGACTTTTCTAGGGAATTTTTGCAACAGGGGTAAACTTTCTGTTTTCAAACAGCAACATGTATACTAGCAAGATATGCATGGCAAAGGCTATCCTTGACACTTTTATTGAAAATAAAGATGCAAAACCTTATTATAACTAACAGCAAGCAAAAACTAACAAAATAAATGACGCTCCAGGCAAAACACATATCATGTGGTGAATAAAAATATAGCTCCAAGTAAAGTTACCAATGAATGAAGACGAAAGAGGGGATGCCTTCCGGGGCATCCCCAAGCTTAGGCTCTTGGTTGTCCTTGGATATTAACTTGGGGTGCCTTGGGAATCCCCAAGCTTAGGCTCTTGCCACTCCTTATTCCATAGTCCATTGAATCTTTACCCAAAACTTGAAAACATCAACCACACAAAACTCAACACAAAACTCGTAAGCTCCGTTAGTATAAGAAAATAAAACCACCACTTAGGTACTGTAATGAACTCATTCTAAATTCATATTGGTGTAAAACCTACTGTATTCCACCTTCTCTATGGTTCATACCACTTAATACTAGCCATAGATGCATCAAAATAAGCAAACAACACAATGAAAACAGAATCTGTCAAAAACAGAACAGTCTGTAGTAATCTGTATCAAATGTATACTTCTGGAACACCAAAAATTATAAAATAAATTGCTGGACCGGAGAAATTTGTCTATTAATCATCTGCAAAAATAATCAACCTAAAATCGCTCTCTAGTAAAAAATGGCAGCTAATCTCGTGAGCGCTAAAGTTTCTGTTTTTCACAGCAAGATCACATAAACTTCACCCAAGTCTTCCCAAAGGTTCTACTTGGCACTTTATTGAAACAAAAGCTATAAAACATGATTACTACAGTATCATAATCATGTGGACACACAAAAACAGTAAGGATAAATAATGGGTTGTCTCCCAACAAGCGCTTTTCTTTAATGCCTTTCTAGCTAGGTATGATGATGACAATGATGCTCACATAAAAGATAAGAATTGAAACATAACGGGAGCATCATGAAGCATATGACTAGCACATTTAAGTCTAACACACTTCCTATGCATAGGTATTTTGTGATCAAACAACTTATGGGAACAATAATCAACTAGCATAGGAAGGTAACACAAGCATAGCTTCAAGAATTTAAGCACATAGGGAGTTAACTTGATATTATTGCAATTCCTACAAGCATATGTTCCTCCCTCATAATAATTTTCAGTAGAATCATGAATGAATTCAACAGTATAACCAGCACCTAAAGCATTCTTTTCATGATCTACAAGCATATAAAATTTACTATTCTCCACATAAGCAAAATTCTTCTCATGAATAGTAGTGGGAGCAAACTCAGCAAAATAACTATCATATGATTGAAAATTAAGATCAAGATGACAAGTTTCATGGTTATCATTATTCTTTAAAGCATACGTGTCATCACAATAATCATCATAGATAGGTGGCATGCTTTCATCATAACAACTTTGCATATCAAAACTTGTGAGGCTAAAAATATCATCAGTATTAAACATAGCATCCCCAAGCTTGGGACAAACACTAATTGCAGCAAATATATTCTCAAATATGTCATCCTCATTAAACATAGCTTCCCCAAGCTTGGGACTTTTCATATCATAAGCATAATCACTCTCATCATTAATAGTATGGATAGCACCAATAGTATAGCAATTGTTATATTCCAAGCACGTACCAAAAAGATTTTCAAGATCATAAGAAGTATCATTATCTTCCCAATCATAATCATTACAACAAGAGATAGACATAACGAGATCATCATCAAGTGCATCATCTTCCACAATTATTTTTGATTCATTTTCATGAGGCACAACAATAATAGGAGCAACTCTATTTGGGAGAGATACCTTTTTACCTCTCTTCCTTTTTCTTTTCTTATTCTTCACCACATCATGTGTGGGTTCAATCCTCTTTTTGGAGCTCCTTAATAATGAGATTGGTTGAATAGAAGGTTCCTCCTCATTACCTGATTCATCATAAGAAATAATAGGAGGATATTGGGAAGTCTCTTCCCTTTCATTAGTATTCTCTTCATCTTCTATTTGTTTTCTTTTCTTTATGTAATTGGCAATATAAGGATTTTCAACGCAATTCACCGCGCAATACATATAAATTTCCTCTAGTTCAAAACCAAGAAGTTTATAACGGGCAAAATCTGGGAGATAGTTGGTTATACGTTTCATTTCTTCATAGCCAATAAGCAAACTAAGTTCATTATAATGTGCAAGGGAAATCAAGTCATCACAATTTTTGGACATGATTAGATCATGAAACAATTTGCATCGGATGGCTAAATGACCACTTTCACTACAAAGTCCACAAGTACGACCAAGATAATTTAAATCTTCAACCCAAACATCTAGCCTTTCTTGCAACAATTTAGTTTCTAAGTACTTATGCCTCTTGCAATATCTATCTTCCCTATTTGGTGTGTACTTTCAAACCCAATGCACTCCACAAAAATTGTCATGTTTATAGGAGGCATTTTGTAAGGCCCCAGATTCAACTTTCCATATTCGTAACTCCAACTCTTGCCTTTTCCGGAGATGCGATATGATATTTCCTTCGTGCTTGGGTTTTGTCTTTTGTTTTGCATTTTATTCATGTCATACATCTCATCTCATGGCATCATGTGCATTGCATCTGCATGTTTTCATCAAGCTTGCAACCGTTCATAGTTGTCGCGCCCCCCTTTGCTTTCGTTGACCGTTCCAAGGCCATTCAGGTTTTCGCTTCGGGTGACCACCTAACCTCTCTTGCCAGCTCGCAGCACCCTCGTGTGCGTGTCCGAAACTTACCCGACCCTCTTTGTCATCACCGTTGGGTCCGGATCATCCCCTAACTTCCCTAGATCATCATCGGTTCCTCGTTGGACTCTCCTAGCATATTTTTCTCAGACCGTCTGATTTCCATCAGAGGGACTAGGTCGCCCCTAATCTAACCCACTCACTATATAACTAGCCTAACCCTAGATACTAGGAGAGCTGTCCCATCCAATCCTTCTCCCCGCCGCCACTCCTCTCCCATCTTGGGATCCTCCCGATACATCCATCCACCGGCCAGCCGCTCCTGATCTTCCTCGCCTTCCGTGCCCTACCAACCACCGCACACCACCAGTCAGATCCATCCAACCACCACGCCCGAAGCCTCGCTCCCAGCCTCCCGCAAGCAGAGGCCCCGCGAACCTCTCGCTCCCCGTGCTCCTCCACCTCACCTTCGTCGTCCAGCACCGGCGCTGCCACCAGTGACCAGCAGCCGCTCCAGGCCTCTCCCTCATCCCTCTGCTTCTCCTTCCCTGCGCTCTCCATCTCTCTCTCTCTAACCCCCTGCTCTTCCTCTCTTGTCCTGGACAGGAACAGCGACGCCATGGCACCCGGAGCTCGAGCTCGTCCGGCACCACCGTCCAGACCCACCTCCGGGGACCGGATTTGCGCCCCGTCATCCATCCCAGCTGCTGCATCGCCTCTGCATCGAGCGCCGCTCGACCCCGCGTTGACTCGCCGCCCCGCAAGTACGTGGAGCCGCCGCCTGCAGGCCCTTCCTGGCCGGATCCCGCCGCCGCGCCGCCGCTCCTCACCCACTGCTCCGCCCAGCCGCCGCCATCTTCTTCCCGGAGGTCCGCCGATGCCGCAAGTCCCTCTGTTTCTCCTCTGCTTCACCCCGCTGCCCCCTGCTTCCTCTCGTCAGAGACGAGCGAGCGCTTCGTCCTGCTCGGTCCAGCCGCGCTCGTTGACCGCGGCCTGCCCAGTTCCTTCGCCCCCTGGGCCAGAACCAAGCCAGCCCGCGTCCGACCTCCCTAGCCAGCCTCCTCCACCGACTGGGCCTCAGCCCAGGGTGAGCCTCCAAAGTTCCTGTAGCTCCAGATTCGGCCCGATGAATTTTTTTTCCCTGCCTGCGAATTTTGACATTATCCAGTGATTTAACAGATTTGCAGAAACCCCCTTGCACTTCATGCATATAATAACTCATGATCTATGCATCACATGTAAAACTTTAAACATGTAAAATGCTTAGAATTTTGTGTAGATTAATAATATGCCACTTTCATCCATGTTTAAAATGTTTAAAATGTTGTTTGATTAAATTTGCTCAAATGACATGTTAAAATGATTTATTTCATAACTAAATAATCGTAGCTCGGTTTTAAATAAACTTTATATGTAAATGGGGTGGAAAAATGCCTAGTTTAACATGGTGTACTTTATTTTCCTGTTTAATAACAATAAAATATGTTTTAGGGCAGAACAGTACCGAATCTAAAATATGCATATGGGGATTTTCCAGAATTGTTGTTTGTTGTTTCCGGCCTCATTTAAACTTGCCTAGTTAGTTAGTTTACTTATGCCTCACCTCTTTCCATGTTTAACAACATTTAATATTGTTGAGTAGCTTATAACGACATCAAACTAAATAATTGCATGTGGTGTTTTGTCAATATGCAACTCGTTGCATATTGAGCTCCACTTAACTTGTAGTATTGTTTGTTGCACTTTGCCATGCCATGCCTCATTAAACCTGACATGCATCATGCTTGTTTGCGCATCATGCCATGTTTATGCTCATGCATTTACCATGTTGTTTGTTTCTTTCCGGTGTTGCTTCTTAGTTCCGGTAATGTTGTGATTGTGAGGATTCGTTCGACTACTTCCGCTTGTCTTCTTCATGGACTCGTTCTTCTTCCTAGCGGGATTTCAGGAAAGATGACCGCTACCCTGGATCTCACTACTATCATTGCTATGCTAGTTGCTTCGTTCTATCGCTATGTTGCGCTACCTATCACTTGTTCCTCAAGCCTCCCAAATTGCCATGTCAGCCTCTAACATTTTTCACCCTTCCTAGCAAACCATTGCTTGGCTATGTTACCGCTTTGCTCAGCCCTCTTATAGTGTTACTAGTTGCAGGTGAAGTTGAAGATTGCCCCATGATGGACAGGATTATGTTGGGATATCACAATATCTCTTATTTTAATTAATGCATCTATATACTTGGTAAAGGGTGGAAGACTCGGCCTTATGCCTGGTGTTTTGTTCCACTCTTGCCGCCCTAGTTTTCGTCATACCGGTGTTATGTTCCCGGATTTTGCGTTCCTTACACGGTTGGGTGATTTATGGGACCCCCTTGACAGTTCGCTTTGAATAAAACTCCTCCAGCAAGGCCCAACCTTGGTTTTACCATTTGCCTCACCTAGCCCTTTTCCCTTGGGTTTTCGGAGCCCGAGGGTCATCTTTATTTTACCCCCTCCCCGGGCCAGTGCTCCTTCGAGTGTTGGTCCAAACTAGAGCCACTTGCAGCGCCACCTCGGGGCAACTTGAGGGCTTGTTTTAGTTGTACGTAGTGTTCATCCGGTGTGCCCTGAGAACAAGATATGTGCAGCTCCTATCGGGATTTGTCGGCACATCGGGCGGCTTTGCTTGTCTTGTTTTACCATTGTCGAAATGTCTTGTAAACCGGGATTCCGAGTTTGATCGGGTCTTCCTGGGAGAAGGAATATCCTTCGTTGATCGCGAGAGCTTATCATGGGCTAAGTTGGGACACCCCTGTAGGGTATAAACTTTCGAAAGCCGTGCCCGCGGTTATGGGCAGATCGGAATTTGTTAATGTCCGGTTGTAGATAACTTGACACCAGATCCGAATTAAAACGCATCAACCGTGTGTGTAGCCGTGATGGTCTCTTTTCGGCGGAGTCCGGGAAGTGAACACGGTTTTTGGGTTATGTTTGACGTAAGTAGGAGTTCAGGATCACTTCTTGATCATTGCTAGCTTCACGACCATTCCGCTTGCTCTCTTCTCGCTCTTATTTGCGTATGTTAGCCAGCATATATGCTTAGTCGCTGCTGCAACCTCACCACTTTACCCCTTCCTTTCCCTTTAAGCTTTGCTAGTCTTGATACCCATGGTAATGGGATTGCTGAGTCCTCGTGGCTCACAGATTACTACAACAACAGTTGCAGGTACATGTTATGCGATGATCATGACGCGAGAGTGATGTTTACTTGTTTTGGAGTTCTCCTTCTGCTTCTTCTTTGATCAAGGGATAGGTTCCAGGTCGGCAGCCTGGGCTAGCAGGGTGGTTGTCATTTGAGTTTCTGTTTGTGTTTCATCCGTAGTCGGATGGTGCTCTTATGTATTGTGATGTTGTATTCATGTGGCATTCTATGCCCCTTGTATGTATCCCCATCTATTATGTAATGTTGATGTAATGATATCCACCTTGCAAAAGCGTTTCAATATGCGGGTCTATCCTTGGTGGGACCTTCGAGTTCCTTTTGGATAGGGTCACATATTGGGCGTGACAAGTTGGTAATCAGAGCCTCGACCGACCATAGGAGCCCCCTTGATTGTTGGTCGTTGTTGAGTCTAGAAGAAAACTATTTTTGAGTCTTAGGATTATATATATCGGAGAGTAGGATTCTTTTTACTCCTCATCCCCCTTCATCACTCTGGTGAGGACTACTGACGTAGATGTTTTGTCTTTCCTCTCCTCAAATTTCACTAAAAAAATTTAGGATCGCGCGGGTATCTTGGAATCGTTCCGATGGTTTTGTGACGAGAACATTGTTCTTGGTACCTCCTGCCTTTTATGTGGCAGTGACCCGGGGAGTTGAGCTCCGAGGTGTTGTCGTCACAATTTTATCGTTGCAGTTCTGGAATACCTAAGTTTTGCCGACATCGAAAATCTCTTTTATGCAGTTGTTGGTGAGATAACCTCGACGCCACCCAGTACTGGGGAGTTCGGGAGTATTGCCATAGCTCGTATAACGGATGCTTTTCGAAGGTTGAGGTACAAGGTTTCCGAAGGTTTCTTGGTTATGTGTTGACGGATGGATACGGCTGGATGTAGGGATTGTTAGATTGGGTGAGATATATTGCTTCCCCTGTATCCCCAACACCAGATTGCATAACCAGAAAATTTCGGGAGTTTATAGGTGGGAATTCAAGTAGCTCCTAGAATATCTTTCCGACAGATGCATGATATGGGATTGGGTAAATCTCTATCATATGTATTTGTTCCGGCTTATTCTGCAAGCCAATCCTTTGTTTTGTTTTGAGTTGTGGTATTCGAGTTCATTCAATGTCAAGTGTTGATTCCATACCTTTTCTAAATGGTGTTCTCATATTTCTATGGGAGTACTAATATCACTGAGGTTGTCATGTCAACTCTTTTCCAGCCGGTGTGCTTCTCTTCAAGTGGATCCGATCATTTTCAACATCCGTAAGATCAATTCTATGTTTTCTCAACGGTGTTTGTTCCATCTTCCCCAAGTTTCCTTTGTTTTCCCGCCCTCCCACCTTTTTTCTTCAAGGACTCGGATTTCTTAATCATGTATCCTTTTATTTGTGGGAAGTCTCTTCATTCTTTTCTTTCGATGTTCTTATCCGGTGATTTCCGATGAAGATGCTCAACAGTTTCAAGTTCATCATCCTTCGTTGTTGTTTCTTCTCCGGTGGATCCAATTCAAGCTTTCGATATTCATCATATTCCTTTCCTCGTTCCTAATGCTTTCTCATGTCGATGCACCTCTTAATCACTCACCTCTTGCTATTCATTTGTTCCGGAGTGTTGAAGATATCTCAGAAGATTGGTGTTTCCATTCTTAATCCATTCAAGCTATTTGGAGATTGTTATCTCATTCAAGCCATTTAATTCAACCGGTGCAATTTCTCTTTAAAATCATTTCCAACGGTGTTTTCTTTTGAGTGGGCCCTAACCCACAGGTCTTTTCCCAGGATCTTATCTGACTCTTCTAATTTTCCCGGAGCCATTCACAAATTCTTTTCAAGTGTGACATAAGAATGAATTTCATCAGTCAGATGTTTTCCAAGATCGATTTCAAATTATTTTTCCTTGTTGTCTCAACCTCTTTGTTTTTCATTCTCCTGGAGTATCTCCAAAATTAAGGGTGGTTCTCGTCATCATTCTCAACATGTGAACCCGAAGAAGTGTTTCCTCTAAATCTTGGTCCATTCTCTTGAAGATTCATGGTTCTAGCTTCATGCCATCCTCATAATTTTTTTTCGATTGTGAGAATTCTTTTCACCCATCCGAAGCATTTCGTGAGTTCTTTCCATTTTATTCCTACGAAGGCCATCTTTTTGGGCTTATTCATTCTCAGCTTTTAGCTCTCCTTCTCCATATTCTACCGGTGCATCATTCAAGTATTCTTTAATAAGCTCATGATCTCTTCGTTCACTTGTATCTAAATCCCCTCAAGTATCTTCATTCTTTCCGGTGAATTGTGCCTTTGCTACTTTCATTTTCAATTCTTACGGTGGTTCGTCCAACATTCCTCTTCCGTTGTTATCATACCAATTCATTCGTTGTTTCCAAATCCCACCGGTGGTTCCATCTATACCTTCTCAAGTTTGCGCTATATGTTTCTTAATCCTTTTTCAATGGGAATAAGTAGTATGCCAAATCCGTTGCTTGTCATCAATTAAATTTTATGAAGGATAAGCATACAATAAATCTTATTCTTATTTCCTCGAGGTGACTCAATTCTTTTTACGGAGATTATTCATGATGAATAAATTCTTGATTACAAGTGATTCATCTTTCTTTCCTGAGTTGGTCATTATATCACATTCTCGGTTCGAGAGGCTTCATCTTTCTTTTCGGAGTTCCAAGCTCTCTCAATTATCTCGTCGCAAAGCTCCATCTAAATCATCACAAGGCTTCACCTTGTGTTTTCAACTTATCTTTCTTTCTATCATCCTTTTATTACCGGAGTTCTTCATGGAGGCTCTACATGGTGGTTCATCAAGGATTCTTTTCATTCTTCAATTGTTCTTCAAGATTTCTCTCGAAGTTATGACCCGCCAAGCTATACTCTAAATAAACATGGTGCCCAACACATGTTTTGTTTTGAGGAGTTCAAGCATTCTTCATCTTGCATCCGAAGTGCAAGTATTCCTACCTTATCTTGTGAGATGGTGATATGTCACTCTTGACAATTTCCTTCATGTTTCATGATTCACATGTTGTCAAGAATGACGTATCTTAAATCCATCAATCTCTTCTTTGGAGTTATCTTGGTATAGATTTCACCTAAAGCCTTCCCTAAGGAGTGTTGCTATTTGTGGTGTTTATCAATGTTCCGAGTTTTATCCTATCCTCTTGGCGAAAGAAGTTTTCATCTCTTGTTTGATCTCAAACAAGCAATTGTTTTTCGTTAGTGGCAGAATTTCACCTCAAGTGTTGAGATGTTTCCATAAGCCCACTACAAGCTTATTCTTTTTGTTGTTGGCTTTCCAACAACTCCGTTCTAGCATTTCTTGTAAGCGTGTTCTTTCAAGATCTTGTTTCCCTCCGTTCATTCCATTCCATTCTTTCATTTCTTCCGGAGGCATTGTGATATTGCTCTCTTCGACCAATCATCTCGTTTTCTCAAGATCATGTTCTTTTTCCTTGCTCATACATTTAACCGGAGTGTCGTGTTTTCATTCGAGTTGTCTCATCTTATCAAGTTTTGCCTCCTTCCTCAACCGGAGAGCTGTCTGAAATCTTTCTTACCCCTTGTGCCATTCTTTCAATAGTTCCGGAGGTAGTGTGTTGTTGATTTCATCAAGTATCATCCCATCTTCTCAAGTTCATGTTCTATTCCTTCCATGTTCAACCGGAGTGCTGCCCGAATTCTTCCTCTCTCATCTTGTTTTAACCGGAGTGGTTTCGAACTCTATCTTGTCCATTAAACTCTTGATTCATGTCTTTGCAACCTTCAAGTTATCGTAATGGTCCTTGTTCCTCTTTTCTAACGGATTGTTGCAATCTCATTCATCTCTGTTGTACTCTTTCTTATAAATTGCTCAACCTCTCAAGGTTCATGGTTTCACTCGTTTGTCGAAGAAGCAACTTAGTTTTACCTCTTCTCTTCATCTTCCGTTTTCCCTCAGGTGCCATCCTAGATCTCGGGACGAGATCCTCTCGTAGTGGTGGAGTGTTGTAACGCCCCGGATTCAACTTTCCATATTCGTAACTCCAACTCTTGCCTTTTCCGGAGATGCGATATGATATTTCCTTCGTGCTTGGGTTTTGTCTTTTGTTTTGCATTTTATTCATGTCATACATCTCATCTCATGGCATCATGTGCATTGCATCTGCATGTTTTCATCAAGCTTGCAATCGTTCGTAGTTGCCGCGTCCCCCTTGCTTTCTTTGACCGTTCCGAGGCCATTCGGGTTTTCGCTTCTGGTGACCACCTAACCTCTCTTGCCAGCTCGCAGCACCCTCATGTGCGTGTCCGAAACTTACCCGACCCTCTCTGTCGTCACCGTTGGGTCCGGATCATCCCCTAACTTCCCTAGATCATCATCGGTTCCTCGTTGGACTCTCCTAGCATATTTTTCTCAGACCGTCTGATTTCGATCAGAGGGACTAGATCGCCCCTAATCTAACCCACTCACTATATAACTAGCCTAACCCTAGATACAAGGAGGGCTGTCCCATCCAATCCTTCTCCCCGCCGCCACTCCTCTCCTACCTTGGGATCCTCCCGATGCATCCATCCACCGGCCAGCCGCTCCTGATCTTCCTCGCCTTCCGTGCCCTACCAACCACCGCACACCACCAGTCAGATCCATCCAACCACCACGCCCGAAGCCTCGCTCCTAGCCTCCCGCAAGCAGAGGCCCCGCGAATCTCTCGCTCCCCGTGCTCCTCCACCTCGCCTTCGTCGTCCGGCACCGGCGCTGCCACCAGTGACCAGCAGCCGCTCCAGGCCTCTCCCTCATCCCTCTGCTTCTCCTTCCCTGCGCTCTCCATCTCTCTCTAACCCCCTGCTCTTCCTCTCTTGTCCTGGACAGGAACAGCGACGCCATGGCGCCCGGAGCTCGAGCGCGTCCGGCACCACCGTCCAGACCCACCTCCGGAGACCGGATTCACGCCCCGTCATCCATCCCAGCCGTTGCATCGCCTCTGCATCGAGCGCCGCTCGACCCCGCGTTGACTCGCCGCCCCGTAAGTACATGGAGCCGCCGCCTGCAGTCCTTTCCTGGCAGGATCCCGCCCCCGCGCCGCCGCTCCTTGCCCACAGCTCCGCCCAGCCGCCGGCATCTTCTTCCCAGAGGTCCGCCGATGCCGCAAGTCCCTCTGTTGCTCCTCTGCTTCACCCCGCTGCCCCCTGCTTCCTCTCGTCAGAGACGAGCGAGCGCTTCGTCCTGCTAGGTCCAGCCTCGCCCGTTGACCGCGGCCGGCCCAGTTCCTTCGCCTCCTGGGCCAGAACCAAGCCGGCCCGCGTCCGACCTCCCTAGCCAGCCTCCTCCATCGACCGGGCCTCAGCCCAGGGTGAGCCTCCAAAGTTACTGTAGCTCCAGATTCAGCCCGATGTATTTTTTTTCCTGCCTGCGAATTTTGACATTATCTAGTGATTTAACAGATTTGCAGAAACCCCCTTGCACGTCATGCATATAATAACTCATGATCTATGCATCACATGTAAAACTTTAAACATGTAAAATGCTTAGAATTTTGTGTAGATTAATAATATGCCACTTTCATCCATGTTTAAAATGTTTAAAATGTTGTTTCATTAAATTTGCTCAAATGACATGTTAAAATGATTTATTTCATAACTAAATAACTGTAGCTCGGTTTTAAATAAAATTTATATGTAAATGGGGTGGAAAAATGCCTAGTTTAACATGGTGCACTTTATTTTCCTGTTTAATAACAATAAAATATGTTTTGGGCAGAACAGTACCAAATCTAAAATATGCATATGGCAATTTTCCGGAATTGTTGTTTGTTGTTTCCGGCCTCATTTAAACTTGCCTAGCTAGTTAGTTTACTTATGCTTCACCTCTTTCCATGTTTAACAACATTTAATATTGTTGAGTAGCTTATAACAAGATCAAACTAAATAATTGCATGTGGTGTTTTGTCAATATGCAATTCGTTGCATATTGAGCTCCACTTAACTTGTAGTATTGTTTGTTGCACTTTGCCATGCCATGCCTCATTAAACCGGACATGCATCATGCTTGTTTGCGCATCATGCCATGTTTATGCTCATGCATTAACCATGTTGTTTGTTTCTTTCCGGTGTTGCTTCTTAGTTCCGGTAATGTTGTGATTGTGAAGATTCGTTCGACTACTTCCGCTTGTCTTCTTCATTGACTCGTTCTTCTTCCTAGCGGGATTTCAGGCAAGATGACCGCTACCCTGGATCTCACTACTATCATTGCTATGCTAGTTGCTTTGTTCTATCGCTATGCTGCGCTACCTATCACTTGTTCCTCAAGCCTCCCAAATTGCCATGTCAGCCTCTAACATTTTTCACCCTTCCTAGCAAACCATTGCTTGGCTATGTTACCGCTTTGCTCAGCCCTCTTATAGCGTTACTAGTTGCAGGTGAAGTTTAAAATTGCCCCATGATGGACAGGATTATGTTGGGATATCACAATATCTCTTATTTTAATTAATGCATCTATATACTTGGTAAAGGATGGAAGACTCGGCCTTATGCCTGGTGTTTTGTTCCACTCTTGCCGCCCTAGTTTCCGTCATACCGGTGTTATGTTCCCGGATTTTGCGTTCCTTACGCGGTTGGGTGATTTATGGGACCCCCTTGACAGTTTGCTTTGAATAAAACTCCTCCAGCAAGGCCCAACCTTGGTTTTACCATTTGCCTCACCTAGCCCTTTTTCCCTTGGGTTTCCGGAGCCCAAGTGTCATCTTTATTTTAACCCCCTTGGGCCAGTGCTCCTTCGAGTGTTGGTCCAAACTAGAGCCACTTGCAGCGCCACCTCGGGGCAACTTGAGGGCTGGTTTTAGTTGTACGTAGTGTTCATCCGGTGTGCCCTGAGAACGAGATATGTGCATCTCCTATCGGGATTTGTTGGCACATCGGGCGGCTTTGCTGGTCTTGTTTTACCATTAACAAAATGTCTTGTAAACTGGGATTCCGAGTCTGATCGGGTCTTCCTGGGAGAAGGAATATCCTCCGTTGATCGTGAGAGCTTATCATGGGCTAAGTTGGGACATCCCTGCAGGGTATAAACTTTCGAAAGCCATGCCCGCGGTTATGGGCAGATGGGAATTTGTTAATGTCCGGTTGTAGATAACTTGACACCAGATTAAAACGCATCAACCGTGTGTGTAGCCGTGATGGTCTCTTTTCGGCGGAGTCCGGGAAGTGAACACGGTTTTTGGGTTATGTTTGATGTAAGTAGGAGTTCAAGATCACTTCTTGATCATTGCTAGCTTCACGACCGTTCCGCTTGCTCTCTTCTCGCTCTTATTTGCGTATGTTAGCCAGCATATATGCTTAGTCGCTGCTGCAACCTCACCACTTTACCCCTTCCTTTGCCTTTAAGCTTTGCTAGTCTTGATACCCATGGTAATGGGATTGCTGAGTCCTCGTGGCTCACAGATAACTACAACAACAGTTGCAGGTACAGGTTATGCGATGATCATGACGCGAGAGCGATGTTTACTTGTTTTGGAGTTCTCCTTCTACTTATTCTTCGATCAGGGGATAGGTTCCAGGTCGGCAGCCTGGGCTAGCAGGGTGGTTGTCATTTGAGTTTCTGTTTGTGTTTCATCCATAGTCGGATGATGCTCTTATGTATTGTGATGTTGTATTCATGTGGCATTGTATGCTCTTGTATGTATCCCCATCTATTATGTAATGTTGATGTAATGATATCCACCTTGCAAAAGCGTTTCAATATGCGGGTCTATCCATGGTGGGACCTTCGAGTTCCTTTTGGATAGGGTCACATATTGGGCGTGACACATTTTCATCATAACTAGTGCAATCATCATTAGTACTATGGATATTCAAGGAGTTCATACTAACAAAATTGCAATCATGCTCATTATTCAAAGATTTAGTATCAAGCATTCTAATGCATTCTTCTTCTAGCACTTGAGCACAATTTTCCCTTCCATCATACTCACGAAAGATATTAAAAAGACGAAGCGAATGAGACAAACTTAACTCCATTTTTGTGTGATTTTCTTTTACAAACTAAACTAGTGATAAAACAAGAAACAAAAAGATTCGATTGCAAGATCTAAAGATATACCTTCAAGCACTAACCTCCCCGGCAACGGCGCCAGAAAAGAGCTTAGTTGACGGGGTGTGAGTGAGCGCCCTTTACCTAGCCTCCCCGGCAACGGCGCCAGAAAAGAGCTTGATGTCTACTACACAACCTTCTTCTTGTAGACGTTGTTGGGCCTGCAAGTGCACAGGTTTGTAGGACAGTAGCAAATTACCCTCAAGTGGATGACCTAAGGTTTATCAATCCGTAGGAGGCGTAGGACGAAGATGGTCTCTCTCAAACAACCCTGCAACCAAATAACAAAGAGTCTCTTGTGTCCCCAACACACCCAATACAATGGTAAATTGTATAGGTGCACTAGTTCGGCGAAGAGATGAAGATACAAGTGCAAAATAGATCGTAGATATAGGTTTTTGTAATCTGAAATAATAAAAACAGCAAGGTAACAAGTGGTAAAAGTAAGCGTAAATGGTATTGCACTGATAGGAAACAAGGCCTAGGGTTCATACTTTCACTAGTGCAAGTTCTCTCAACAATAATAACATAGATAGATCATATAACAAGCCCTCAACATGCAACAAAGAGTCACTCCAAAGCCACTAATAGCGGAGAACAAACATAGAGATTATGGTAGGGTACGAAACCACCTCAAAGTTATTCTTTCGGATCGATCTATAAAAGAGTTCGTACTAGAATAACACCTTAAGACACAAATCAACCAAAACCCTAATGTCACCTAGATGCTCCATTGTCACCTCAAGTATTCGTGGGCATGATTATACGATATGCATCACACAATCTCAGATTCATCCAACCAACACAAAGTACTTCAAAGAGTGCCCCAAAGTCTCTACCGGAGAGTCAAGAACGCGTGCCAACCCCTATGCATAGGTTCCCAAATTTCATGAAACCCGCAAGTTGATCACCAAAACATACATCAAGTGGATCAATAGAATAACCCATTGTCACCACGGTTATCCCACACAAGACATACATCAAGTGTTCTCATAAAGACTCAATCCGATAAGATAACTTCAAAGGGGAAACTCAATTCATCACAAGAGAGTAGAGGGGGAGAAACATCATAAGATCCAACTACAATAGCAAAGCTCGGGATACATCAAGATCGTGCCATAGAGGAAACACGAGAGAGAACACGAGAAAGAGAGATCAAACACATAGCTACTGATACATACCCTCAGCCCCGAGGGTGAACTACTCCCTCCTTGTCATGGAGAGCGTCGGGATGATGAAGATGGCCACCGGTGAGGGTTCCCCCCTCCGGCAGGGTGCCGGAACAGGGTCCCGATTGGTTTTTCGTGGCTCTGGAGGCTTGCAGCGGCGGAACTCCCGATCTATCTTCTGTTCTGGAAGTTTTAGGATACGTAGGTATATATGGGTGAAAGGAGTACGTCGGTGGAGCTACGAGGGCCCCACGAGGCAGGGGGGCGCGCCCCCCACCCTCGTGAGCACCTCCTGTATCTTCTGACGTGGAGTCCAAGTCCATTAGGTGGGTTTCCTTCCAAAATTAACTTCTCCAGTTGATTTCGTTCCGTTTTGACTCCGTCTGATATTCCTTTTCCTTGAAACACTGAAATAGGCATAAAACAACAAATCTGGGTTGGGCCTCCGGTTAATAGGTTAGTCCCAAAAATAATATAAAAGTGGATAATAAAGCCCAATATTGCCTAAAACAGTAGATAAAGTAGCATGGAGCAATCAAAAATTATAGATACATTGGAGACGTATCAGTGTACTCCTTGCCGGATCTGCTTGTGCGGCCGCATCTACCCCTCCCACCTCCCCTATAAACAAGTAGACTACTCATCCACCACTGTATCACAACCCATTCAGTGTCGGCCTTGTCCATGATGCCAGATCTGCTTCGCAGGTACTCTCGTCAACTGCATCACATCTACAGTGGCTCATTCGTACTCCCCACCGGAGACACTTCATCCACAACCCCCAGAGCCACCCACTGACGCCCCCGTCGACGGCCTCTGATCCTCTTCGCCGACACCTTCCTCAACCCTACTGGAGCCGCTTCGCCGACACCATCGTCAACCCTATCGGAGTAGCTTCACCTATACCATTCTCAACCCTACCGGGACAGCTTTGCCAACTGACAAGTCCACAACCTCAGATCCGCTACCTCGCACCCTCATCCAACCTGCTGGAGCAGCTTCTGATGCCCCGTCCATGGCCACAAGTCCGCATCATCGACACCATCCTTAACCCAACCACCGGAGCAGCTTCATCGACGCCCTCTTCCACAACCACAGATCCGCTTCGCCCAGACCGTAGTCCACCCTACCGGAGCCGCTCCACAAACACCCTACTCGACGTTCCTAACCTGATTCCCACCGTCTGACAAGATCCCAAGCACCCGCCACGGCCTAGGTACTTGTCACCTTTAAACCCGTCCAGCATCACCTGCCAGATGTACTTCAAATATACTAACAGTTCGTTGTTACCTATTATATAGCTGGCAAAAACTACAAGGACGATGTTTCTTCTAGATCTAACAGCTTGACCAACCAAGATCCTGGATTGAGGCATTGCTATGATCTTGCAAGTGCGTCTCTCTCTCTTGTATTGTTGTGTGCTTGCCAGTGTGCTTTGCTAGGATTTTTGACCAGTGATCCCTTTGTGCAGACAATGATTTCTACTACTGGCTACTAAATTAGATATGTAGATGTCATACATGATACTACCTCGTACCTCCGTTCCTAAATATAAGTATTTCTAGAGAGTCCTCTATAGGCTACATATGGAGCAAAATGAGTGAATCTACACTCGAAAATGCATCTATATACATATGTATGTAGTCCATACTGGAATCACTACAAAGACATATATTTAGGAACAGAGGCACTACATTACACAAAATCGTAGGTGGCATGTAGGAATTCCAGTGCACTACATTAGGCTCCCTTAGAGTGTCTGCTATTCCAGCACACAGAGTCATGGCTAGTTTATGCTACGCACGCAATCATTAGTTGGTGGTTTAAATATGCGCAAGGGATATGCAATGTATTATCATGTAGAGATGTCTGAAATTAGCCATGTCAACTTGCAGATAGGGTTACACGATGAAAAAGTACAAGATGTACGTAGCAATTTCAAGGAACATCGCAAAAAAAGGAGAGGCAGTGGTGAGCCTATACAGCGTGCTATGGTAGGTCACTCCTCCATTGCAATCATCATGACATGTTATTTGTATGTCAGTTCTATTGGCCAAGTTTCTTAGAGACGGTTATTACGAGTTATCCTAAGAAAATAAGCACCTGTGAATATAAGCTACATGTAATAAGCGAACCAGTTCTTTTTCATTGCCTGCCTTTTCAGCTTATCTTTGGTATGATCAGTGAAAAGTCTAGATTGCATTATATTTTTTTCATTTTGCCGCCCATATAAAAATTAATTTGACTTGCAAACATCACAAATTGAACCCAGTGCGGTAATTAATATGATAGGAAAACAGACCATCATTATTTGTTCAAAATGCAAATACAAAGATACCATCTACTTGGAACAATCTACTTTGGTCAATGTCTTCCATAGAGATCCCATTGCCTAATTTAAACAAAGAACGCATGACCGACATTTAAATGAAGAACAATTATTTATTGAAATTTGATGGTCCAAGTGGCTGGTTATTATCATATAGCAGCACCACCTAAAAGCATAATATAGCAGCAGCAGCTCATAGCAACTCATCATACAGCAGCAGCAGTAGTGTGCAATTCATCATATACTAGCAGCAGCTCATAGCAATTCATATAGCAGTAGCAGGACCAGCTCATAGCAATTCATCATATAGCAGTAGCAGGAGCAGCTCACAACAATTCATCATACAGCAGCAGCAGGAGCAGCTTATAACAACTCATCATATAGCAGCAGCAACAGCTCATAGCAATTCATCATATAGCAGCAGAATCTCATAGCAATTCATCATATAGCAGTAGCATGAGCAGCTCATAGCAATGCATCAGATAGTAGCAACAGAAGCAGCTCATAGCAATTCATCATATAGTGGATCAGAATGAAAATTTGGCAAAAAGTCAGAGGAGATCCTCACCTTCTTGGATGAGCTCATCCTTCAATAGCACCTCAAGGCCATGGCTTGGGAGGAGGGGAGAGGAACAAGGTGCCTTCTACCACAGTGTGGCATCAGCCATGGCTGTGCAGCGCCCGATGGAGTAGTGCGTTGGACCGACCATAGTGGAGCAGCTACTGGAGACCATGAGAATGAGGGGCGGTGCCAGAAGGAGGAGCAACTGCGGAGATTTTCCCCTGCCACCGGCCATGTAGCCTAGCTGGACAGAGCATCGTCAAGGACCAGGCCAGATGGGACTAGTGGCGACGTCTCGCTAGAGGAAACCTAGTGTTGTAGGCGGGGGATCGAGGTAGAGGGAAATGAGAGAGGAGATGTAAGCGGGCAGGGCAATGAATGCTTGCGTGTGTGTTTTTACTTGAGGGTCAGACGCGGGCGTGAGCAGTTGCATCTTGAACGTAATATAGGCACACAACAGAGTCATTTCACTATTCCCCTTCCCTTCAATTTTTAGTGAGGTTCTACCCGAAACACCCCCTCCAAAGCGAAATAAGTTTAGCCCAAGCCCATAACTCAAAAATGACGTCTTTACTTCTTTTATGGCTTATTTTGATAATAAGCCCTGAAAAGGCGGAATCGAACTGGCCCTTAACCTGCAATTCAATTGTGCGTGCAATGATGAATCACTCCTGCCTGCTATAGTGTACATTTAGGCATCAACATACATGGCATAACCTAATACATGTGCATTCCATTGTAGAATCTAGAATATGCAATGTTTATGTTAGTTCATACGTTGCACATGATGTTTAAATGCCCCTTAGATCTGGTCAGTCAAGTGTTGGTCTTTAAGCCCCCTTCTTTGCTTCTTTTTCTTGATATGTAAGATTTTCTCACACATCTGTTCAATTGCTTGTTTGCACCAGCCAGCCATACTAGGACTGTTTGCTTTGATTACTTGTTGTTCTTGACCTAACACTCTAATAGAGCTTGTCAATGATTTAAACAGTAAGGACTATTGTAGTGGGGCCTTGTCTAACTCATAGGTGACATAAAGGTTTGGATGTACACTAAAGTAGGCTCTCCAAGAGTACCTGGAGATCCAGTTCGAAGGCATGCCTAGTTTTTACATAGTGCAGACATAGTAAATGCTCATTTCATTGTGTGCAAGTGAAAGAGATGTGGCATGTTTCATTATGTGGTGTTTTTTGTTATAATCTCATCCTTTTGTGTTGTTCACAGACTGGAAAGTATGCATATTTATCTTCCAAGGAGACGAGTAACTAGTTTGTGTCACCTTGCAGAGGGGGTGCAATGAAGATAAGATTGAGGATTTCCAAGTACAAGATGTTAGGAAGGAGCCTTGCAAGAGAATTTAGAGTTGCGTTGAGCCTCTTCAACCAGTTAAAGTAAGTCATTGTATCCAACTCAACAGTTCAAGTCCTTGTTTGTTTCAAGCATAGTTAATTTGCTCTTTTCAATTGCTTTATTTGTCCTTAGTTAATGAGATGCCCAAACAATGATGCCTAATGTTGGGTACTTGTATAACTATTAGTTGACATAATTAAAGGCCTTAACATTTAATTACTCTGCCGAAGTGTGCGTGAATCTTTGAAGTCTATTAACCAACTATTATTGCATGAGGCTCACAATCTAGTTTATACTAGGCTAATGATTGCATAGTTTTGCTTGTTGTAGTAGGTTTGTATGAATCCCTCTGCTGTTCATTATGCTCCCTAAGACTTTATTGAGCTAAATAATGGTCAATTGCTTGCTTACTTATACGCAACATGCTGTCTAAATTTGTAACTTGTCTGTGTTTTGGATTGGGCCCCAACATCATGCTCCTCTGGTGAGCTAAGAGAGATTTCTTTATGCAGGCTGCGCAGACTACCTTTTTTATAATTTTTAAAATATCACCTGCTTATGCTTCATGACGTGTAATATTATTGTTAGTCCTATTTTGCCATGTACAAAATAGTCCGTCTTGCTCACTTCACTGTTGTAACTATATTTTTGCCCTAGTCATGTGTACTTACAGAAATATTTTAAAATGAAGTGACATCAACACAAAGATCTGCGAGCAGCGTGGCATGACCATTACCGAATGATTATGGATTGGAATTGGATTGTGATGATGTTCTCGAGCATCAACTAGAGGTGGCAAGACAACGTGTACATGATTCTCAACATACAATCAACAAGTGGAGACTGGACATGCAGTTATTAGATGCAGGAGTCAAAAAAATGAAACAAGACATTGAGGTAACCATGAAGGAATTGGACATTTTGCAGACTGAAATTTGTGCTATCTGAATCCGGCTAATCCTATTTTCCGAAGATATTATAGTTCAAATGGTAAGTTCTATTGATGTGTGTCGGTGTCAAAACCGGCGGATCTCGGGTAGGGGGTCCCGAACTGTGCGTCTAGGCGGATGGTAACAGGAGACAAGGGACACGATGTTTTACCCAGGTTCGGGCCCTCTTGATGGAGGTAAAACCCTACGTCCTGCTTGATTAATATTGATGATGTGTGTTACAAGAGTGGATCTACCACGAGATCAAGGAGGCTAAACCCTAGAAGCTAGCCTATGGTATGATTGGTGTTCGTCCTATGGACTAAAGCCATCCGGTTTATATAGACACCGGACATGGCTAGGGTTACACAGAGTCGGTTACAATGGTAGGAGATCTACATATCCGTATCGCCAAGATTGCCTTCCACGCCAAGGAAAGTCCCATCCGGACACGGGACGAAGTCTTCAATCTTGTATCTTCATAGTCTTGGAGTCCGGCCGATGATGATAGTTCGGCTATCCGGACACCCCCTAGTCCAGGACTCCCTCAGTAGCCCCTGAACCAGGCTTCAATGACGACGAGTCCGGCGCGCATATTGTCTTCGGCATTGCAAGGCGGGTTCCTCCTCCGAATAATTTATAGAAGATTGTGAACACCAGGATAGTGTCCGGCTCTACAAAAATAAATTCCACGTACCACCGTAGAGAGAATAATATTACACCAGTTCAATCTGCTGACGCGTTTCGTGGCGTGACATCTCACCACTACCAAGCCTTTACTCGAATTTGTTTTTATTGTACCACCTCAGCGTGTTTAGCGAAGCGGTTTCCTTGGCACATCTTGTCGAAGAAGAGATCGTGTTCCCCTTATTCCGGGATTTCCATCAATACGGACGTGGGTAACCCAACCGCGCCATTGATTGCGGCGCTTGGGGGATAAGCGAGTTTTATCAGGCCGGTGGGGACACATGTTTGTGTCCGCCCATATAAGGGGATAAAGATCCAACCCTTTTACCTGCGCCTTCTTCCTCCTTGGCTTATCCAACTCCGCGAATTCGAGCTCCAGTGCCCAAGTCCGCACTTCTCACCTCAACCTTCTCCAACTATTTCCGGAGCGGGAGGCAAGTGGATGGCCTCCTCCGTCATGGAGGGGCAGATCCAGAAGCTGCGCGACGCCGGATATTTGTCCAGCAACATCGCACACCGGCTCCCCAACGAGGGAGAGCTCATCCCCACCCCCAGGTCCCATGAGAGGGTAGTATTTCTTCCCCATTTCCTCCGTGGACAGGGCTTCCCACTTCATCCCTTTGTTCGGGGGCTCATGTTCTACTACGGCCTAGATTTCCATTATCTGGCCCCGAATTTCATCCTCAACACCTCGGCGTTTATCGTCGTGTGCGAGGCCTTCCACTGCATCCAGCCCCACTTCGGTTTGTGGCTCAAGACCTTCAGCGTCAAGCCAAAGGTTGTGAAGGGCAGCCAAGCGGAGTGCGGAGGCGCCATGGTGGGCAAGGTGCCCACGTTACTTGGCTGGAGGGCACTTTCGTGGAAACCATTAAGGGGTGGCAATCGGGGTGGTTCTACATCCCGTGCCGCGTGACCCTGAATGGGCAGCGGCCCCCGAATTCTGATCCGGCATCCCTACACGGCTCACCTCCTGGAAAGAGAGTGGCCGGATCTGGGGTGATTCGTAGGAGCTGACCGGACTCCAAGCCTGTATCTAGAAGCTGGTGGGTAAGAAGCTCAAGCTTGTCAACGTAGTCCAGGTCATGCTCATCCGCCGGATTCTCCCGTGCCAACGACAGGGTTTCAACATGTGGGAGTTCAATCCGGCGCAGCACCAGACTCTGAGCGGGCTCTTCGACACTACATACGAAGATGTCTGGAAGGTGCTGTTCAAGGGCGCCGAGGCTCCCGCATCCGCTACCGAACATCGCGGATTCAGCTCGCAGCGTCCGGCTGACGAGGTAAGTGACGTTGCGAGGTAAGTGATTTTGTCCTTTACGGAACGCTTGTTTTCCATAGTTTGACTCTATGCGGGATCTAAACTCCCTTTTCCTTTGACAGGATTGGCTGGCGAAGGACGAACAGACTATCTGTCCGGCCCCATTGCCAGAGGACCCAGCGGACGCCCGCCTAACGGGGCTGCTGGCTCCGGCCCCCCACGTGGTGCCGGAGAAGAAGGCCAAGAAGAAGGCCACGGGGACTCGGAAGAGTTCCCGTTTTCAGGTGCTATCGGATGACGACTCCGAGGCCGACTCCTCTCACCAAGGTGAGGAGGAGAAGAAAAAAGCCTCTCCCCCCGTGGGGGGAGAGAATAAAAGGAAGGCCTCCCCAACGAGGGAGGCCGAAGGGTCCAAGAAGGGAAAAAAATCTTCCCCCGGACTGCTCTGCCAACGCTAGTGACGACGACGAGGACTGGCCCCCAAGGGCCAAGCCCCTGGCGAGATCATGAGTATCCGGACTCTTGAATAACTTTATCTTTTTTGCCGCACAATGTCTTTCTAATGCCGCATACAACCCTGCAGTCCGCCCAAGGATGATCTTCCCGCTTCGTCGAGCGGGTCCTTAGGTGCTTCGGATATGGATTCTCTTCTGACCGCCTCCACCCCCCGTGACACGGACGATGCTGAGGTGGGATCCCGGGAAGGGACCCGCCAGGAGGAGGAGGCCCCGGAGGTGTCGTAGGACAACCTCCTGGATTTTGCACTAGACTCGGCTCCGGATCCCATAGTGGCTCCGGAGTCCGGCGGGCGGCCCCTTCGTAAGAAGGGCAAGACCGTGACACCGGCAGCCTCCGTCCAACTGGAGGCGCCAGATAGCTTGCTGGAGGCGCTTTATGGCGCCTCCATCGAAGAGGAACACCGCACTGTTATGAGTGCGGTGATTCGGAAGGTGCAGCTCGCCAAGAGCGGGCTGACCGAAGCCTGCAGCAGCCTTCTAACAGGCTTTGAGGTAAGAATTTTGATATATGTGAAATAGTACCACATAGATAGTAGCCCCTGATGCTCGGTTTGGTGTTCGGAAAGAAAAGCCGGACTGAGGATCTTAAGAAGATATACGCAGGAGTCATAATAATAAATATGTCAATATGGGATTAAAGGCTGCGCTGTTGACCTCTGCCGCACTGACTGCGGAGGTCAATACTTTGAAGGAAAGCCTCGAGCGGTCCGAGAACAAGCTCGGCCGTGCCAAGAAGCAGCTTGAGGACAAGGAAGGTGAGTAACACCTTATTAAAATTGTACCTTACAGAAAAGGATTTTGGTTGCAAAAAGAGTGACAAGGATAACATGGGTATTACAGGGGCCACTAACGAGGTGGCGACCCTGAAAGAGGCGGTGGCCGTGGCCGAACGCAATGCAGCCGCGGAGCGCACCGAGCGAGAGAAGTAGGAGGCGCGGGAGGCGGAGGTACAGCAAGAGCTCCAGGATCTCATGAAAAAACATGAGAGCCTGGAGCGTGACTCGAAGACTCGAGAATCTGAGCTTGCAATGGCTCTTGAGAGTGCCAAAGCTGCTAACGCCGAAGCCTACAAGGCCCTCCAGGAGATCGAGGCGGTGAAGAAAATAGTAGCGGGTAAGGCATTTTTCATGCAAAGTAAGTATGTGAGTGTTAATTACCTGTTGCTTACCCGAATTCGGAGCTCGCCAGGAGCGTTCGCAGATCTTCCTCGCAGCGTGTCCTATGTTGCCGCGTTCTACCGGGCCGAAGAGGGGAGCTCGACAGAGAAGGTCTTCTGGTCTCAGTATGCTGAGGCCGGACATCCGGTGCCCCTTAGCGACCAGCTGAAGCAGCTGGTCGAGCTCCACAAGGCGGCCGAACAGGCCATGAAGGGCCTCATAGTTCAGCTGTGGCCTAAGGAGGCCATGCCTGGGAGCTACTTCGGCCTGGTGCGGCGGCTGGTGGATGCGTGCCCATGGGTTGAAGTCATCAAGCACTCCGCCTGTATTGAAGGTGCCCGTCGGGCCCTTGCCCCCGCAAAGGTGCACTGGGGCAAGATGGATGCCCAGAAGCTCGTGACGGACCCGCCACCAGAGGGCAAGGAGCATCGCACGCCCGAGATGTATTATAAGAGTGTGCTTAAGGGCGCCCGCACTATTGCGGGTGAGTGCTCCAAAGATGTAATATTTGAGTAGACTCGCATTTTGTTATCCTGTGCGCTGAAAACTTAGTTCATTTGCGCTAAGCAACGCATTTTAATTTAAAATATTACCTTCTATGCGGCTGTTTATCAAATCTGAGAGATGGCAAGTCGTCGGCTTCAGCCCCATGCCACGAGTGCTGGGGTGTTCGGGATAAATTTGATCACTCTTGTTCCCATATTTGGGTCCATCTAGGGAGGCGCTCAACACAATGAACAAGGCAACTGGACTTATAATGCTTGAACACTCTCACTTAGCCATAGAAGTCTATAATTTTAAATTTCGGCGAAGCCCCTAGACTTCGGAAGACCGAATTTGGGGCGCTATCCACGCCTGGGCCGGACTAAGTCAGCTCCTCGCTCTAAGCGGCATAAGTATTTAAGGACTCGCAAAAAACCTCTCGAACAGCGACCAGCTCTCGCCTCATCATGACGGTCAGTTTTAGCTTTCTCCACTGAGGTGTTAACCCAGCTCAACTGGGGCGCAATCGCAGTGGTTCTCTTAGTGCTACCTTAGCCGATACAACAGAACGTAAGGTACCAAAACATGGGAGCCGGGCAAACCCAACTATTGACCCAAGACATGATTCAGAGCCGATGCTTATAATGCTATAAGTTCGGGGTGCCGCACTTGTGAAAGTGTTCGGACTTATCACACCATGATGTGGGAAATGTAAGCCCCTGGTGTATTTAGCCGTACCAAAACGTATGGATGCAACATGTCACAAATGAACATATGTATAAGAGAGAAATGCAATTGGAAGCAAAAAGGTGCTGCATTACTTATTAAAGAAAAACTGTTGTAAGTGCAGAACGATACAAATGGTGCGGTAAGCAAGGGGTGGGACTGTTAAACATGTCCCCCTCTAGGGGTAGGCTGTCGAATGGTGCGTAAAACAGATTTAATGCTCGTAATGGAGAGCACCTGGATATTCGTTGTAGCCTTTATCCTTCCCTGGCTGTTGCATCGTGAGTTCGGCAGGTCTGCTGCCGGACAGGGCCTCTGACGAACGGAGTCATGTGGTAAAAAATAAAAAGGAAAAGGAAAGAAAAAAAAGAATGACACACTTGAGAGCCCCTGGTGTGGTTGAGCCGCAGTCTGGGCCTATCATGGTCGTGCCCCTCTCCCCATGCCCATGGTATCTTCAGAGCGTAATGGTGCACGCGAAGGACCTGTCTTGACGTTTTGCAGGGGCTGGGGTTGGGGTCGCACTTCTACGCGTGCTCGGAACGTGCCAGGTGGTCTTGTTGTATGTTACTCCGGGCGCGCTTAGATGTGTCCGGCCGCTTAACGGCCGGACTCGAGAATTGCCTTAAGAGGCTGCATTGTACTTTTGCCGCGAGAGCCGCTATATGTTCCTCCGTGCGGAGGGAACGTTCAGTGTTTCCGTTGACCGTGATGACTCCTCGAGGGCCTGGCATCTTGAGCTTGAGGTATGCGTAGTGCGGCACCGCGTTGAACTTTGCAAACGCGGTACGTCCGAGCAGGGCATGATAGCCGCTGCGGAACAAAACTATGTCGAAGATTAATGTCACATCCCTAGCTTCTGGTAATGCTCAAGGCTAGCTTCATGTGTGCATCATGTCTATATTCCGAAAGTTGAAATGAGGAAATTGAAAGCCTCGGAAATCATTTTAATAAAGGGGCAAGAAACCCTAAAATTGCAATCAGTAAATCCAAAATGCCCTAGAAATAGCTCTGACAATTTTGGCAAGAGTTATAAATCAAACCAAAATTTTGGGACATTTCTAAGGAATTATTTGGGCTCTGATTTTAAATCAATATTTTATTTGAATTTGGAGTTATATTCATAATATATAATGAATATATTTTCAAATGCCCTGAGATATTTTATGTTTATAAGGAGTAGACCTTAAGTGACATAAAATTATCCAGGGGAGTTTTGGCACTGTTTTCAAATTTGTTTGAATTTGAATTCAGTGGCAATTAAATAGAAAACATAACAGAAATATATAAAAAAAAGAGAAGCCCAGCCACTTACCTGGCGCCCACTTACCTGGCCCAGCTCCTCCAGCGGCCCAGCCCACCACCGCCTCCTTCTCTGTCGCCTTCCTCCTCTGCCAGGAGGACAGGCACGCGCCCGGCGCGCGCGGCCACGCGCCCCGGCCACCTCCTCCCTCCTAGCCTGCCTGGCTTCCCCTCGTCGCGCCTAGACGACGCCAGCGCGACCCCCTGGACCCCCTCGCCCTCTCCCTCTCCCCCGTTCCTCTCCTCTGCTCTCTCTCCCTCTCTGCCCGAGCAGAGCTCGTCGCCACCGACGCCGTTCGCCGCGGCCACAGCCACCCCCTCGCTCCCTCTTCGCATCCCTGAGCTCCGTCCCGACTCCATGGAGCTGCACACCGACGCACGCGACCAGAGGAGGCCCCAGTCGACCGGAGCGTCGTCGTCTTCATCTCCGGTGCCCGGAGATCGCCGCCGTAAATTCGCGTCGTCCAGAGCTTCCCCGACCTCGTCGTCGACTCTGCTAGTCCCTACGTGAGCTCCTCTCCATTTCCCCCCTGTGCCCTTCCTCTAGCGCGTCCTCTAGCACCGATTCCGCCATGGCCGAAGCTCACCTCCGCCGAGCTCGCCGCCGGCGTAGCTCCGGTGACCATTTGGTCACCCCGGCGAGCCCTGCGCGTTCGTAGTTTCCCGTAGAGCATGCCTAGCGCAAAAACTAGCCCGCTTGCTCTCTGCAGCATCAAACCCGTGGTTGCCCGAACTCCGGCCGCCGCCGTCGTCGTAGTTGCCGTCGCTTCGAGCCACCCCAGCTCCATTCGCCGCCACCAGTGGATGCGCCACTCCTCCAGCTCCCCATAGAGCCCAACCCCGTCGCAAACAACCGTCTGTAGCACCGTCCCGAGCAACTCCGGCGAGGTTCCGCCGTCGCCGTGGTCGCCGGCGTCACTTGCCGACGTGGCCGCGTGATTAGCGCTAATCACGGCCAGCTAACCCTCCCCAGAGTCACTGACGTATGGGCCCCACACCCTTATTTAATCTTTATTATTTTCTGTTAAGTTTTAACCTAACCACCATGGGCCCACACGTCAGCTTTGACCAAGCTGACATGGCCGTTGACTTGGTCCCACCTGTCAGTGAGCTAAGCAGCCCTGTGACACTGACGTGTGGCCCCCACACGTCAGGTTTGACCTGGACCCGCCCTGTTGACCTGATGACGTCAGGGTGATGTCATGCTGACGCAGTAAATGTTTTCTGGAGTTTTAAATAAATCAGAAATGATTTATTTATTTCAGAAAATATCCAAAACTTCAAAAATTCATAGAAATTCAACCGTAACTCCAAATGAGATAAATTATATATGAAAAATTATCAGAAAAATTCAAGGAATCCATCTGTACCATTTTCATGCATGTTAGAACAACTTATAGCTGCTGTTTAGCACAAATCAATTAAATGGCATTTGAATAATCACATATGGAGTTTGAATTTGAATCTTGTATTCAAACCAACTTCACTTAATCTGTTGCTAGTTGCATTAGCTCAAAACACCTTCATATTGCCATGTCATGAGCATGCATCATATTGTGCATTGCATTGATCGTGCTTCTTCTGTGTTTGCCGGTGTTGTTCCCCCTCGATAGACGTTGTACCGACGATGTGATCGTTGACACTGATGAAGACTCAATGCTATCTTCAGAAGTGCCAGGCAAGAAAAACCCCCTTGTTCATTCCGATAAAATCCCACTCTCTCGCTCCTGCTCTCTTTTACTGCATTAGGACAACAACGACATATTTGTTACTTGCTGCGGTAGCTGAACCCCTTTATCCTTAACATGACCTGTCATTGCCATAGTAAATAGATGAAACCCACTAGCATGAGTAGGAGTTGTTTGAGCCCTGATGTGCCTACTCATTCATGCTTGTTTGTCATGCCTGCTACTGCTTACAGTTGAGTCAGGTCTGATTCATCGGGGATGAATCAGAGGCGTGTGAACATGTCCTGCGGTGTGTGAGCTAAGTGTGTGAACACAATTTGGTAAAGGTAGCGGTGAGAGGCCATGTAGGAGTACATGGTGGGTTGTCTCATTGCAGCCGTCCTCAGGAACTGAGTTCTGTGTTTGTGATCCATGATCAGTTACTACCACACATTGGGCTCCGGGCGCTCCAAGCTCTCTCGATTATTAATCAACTTGATCTCTGTCCAGGAGTTGCAACTAGTTTCTGGTGTTTGTAGGTAGTGTTAGTAGTCTACCAAGTGGCACCCGGTACAGGT
This sequence comes from Triticum dicoccoides, assembly GCF_002162155.2. Classification (NCBI taxonomy): domain Eukaryota; kingdom Viridiplantae; phylum Streptophyta; class Magnoliopsida; order Poales; family Poaceae; genus Triticum; species Triticum dicoccoides. The sequence continues at coordinate 431,279,894 of NC_041385.1, read as the reverse complement.
GGGCTTGGGACAGACTAGGCACAGTGGCACGGTGTACCAAGCGTACATCCACCCGTCGAGGTGGCTTGGGAACCCTGCACACATCGTTTGGGGCCGTGAGCGACACCCCGGCTGGATCTCCTTGCGGATGGAACCCGAATAGGCGATAAACCTGGACTAGAGACTTGTTCGGTTAGTCAGGTCGTGGCCGACTCCCTCGCCTGGCTTCCGCTTGAAGGTTGCCGAGGTACATGACGTGTACAGGGCGATAAGTGGCGAAAGCGTGTGTGAAGAAGTACACCCCTGCAGGGTTATCATTATCTATTCGAATAGCCGGATTCCTCGGATATGGAAACTTGGACCCCTTGCATAGTTCATAGACAAGTGAAAGTGGATACTCTAAAATACGCAAGATAAGCGTGAGTGCTATGGATGGCGTTCTCGTAGGGAGACGAGAGCGGATCCATAGTGGTGTATTGATATGGTGAATATGTGGACTCGTGTGCGCCACCTCAAATGAGTTACTTGCAGTCGTAGTTCAGGATAGCCACCGACTCAAAGCTGGCTTGCTGCAGTTAAACCCCACCACCCCCTTTGTTGATAATGATGCATATGTAGATAATTCTGATGTAAGTCTTGCTGGGTACATTTGTACTCACGTTTGCCTATTTTATGTTTTTGCAGAGAGACTTCAGTCTCGCTAGTAGTTCCGCTTGGACTTCGACGTTTAGCTTGTTACCTCAGCTACGATCTTGTGCCCTCGGCAGGATCTGGTAGATAGTCAGGCTTCTCAGCCTTTTTCATTTATAGATGTCTGTACTCAGACATGTATAGCTTCCGCTTGTGCTTTGACTTGTATGCTCTGAATGTTGGGTCATGAGACCCCTGTTTGTAATATCTCGCTCCTCGGAGCCTATTGAATAAATACTTGAGTCATAGAGTCATGTTGTGATGCCATGTTGTGTTTGCACATATCGAGCATATTGTGTGTATGTTATTGAAATGCTTGGTATGTGTGGGATCTGACTATCTAGTTGTTTATCCTTAGTAGCCCCTCTTACCGGGAAATGTCTCCTAGTGTTTCCACCGAGCCAGGGTAGCTTGCTACTGCTCCGGAACACTTAGGCTGGCCGGCATGTGTCCTTCTTCGTTCCTGTGTCTGTCCCTTCGGGGAAATGTCACGCGATGGATACCGGAGTCCTGTTAGCCCGCTACAGCCCGGTTCACCGGAGTCCTGCTAGCCCAGTGCTACAGCCTGGATTCACTCGCTGATGACCGACACGTTCGATGTTGGGTCATGGATGCCTGTCCCTGTAAGTTTGTGCCACTTTGGGTTTACGACTAGCCATGTCAGCCCGGGCTCCTTATCATATGGATGCTAGCGACACTGTCATATACGTGTGCCAAAAGGCGCAAATGGTCCCAGGCAAAGGTAAGGCGACACCCGTGGGAATACCGTGCGTGAGGCCGCAAAGTGATATGAGGTGTTACATGCTAGATCGATGTGGCATTGAGTCGGGGTCCTGACAGCGTTGGTATCAGAGCTTGACTGCCTGTAGGATTACCAAGCCAAACTGGTCGAAGTTGAGTCTAGAAATTCTTTAGTTATATAAGGGAATTGATTGTGGGATGGAACGTAAGGCTCTTTTTACTCCTTATACCTTATGCCCTTCTGATCTGAGTCATCTTATCTTTCCTACGGGGTTAAGAACTAGGCTTTTTCTTCTTTCTATCAGGATCACGTGTTACTAATCCGTAGACTTATTAGATTGTTGGATTTAAGCTTAAGTTCAGTTCCTACGACTTCTGTATGTTAACTGATGATCTCGAAACCTTGATGTTGTGCTTCTGAGTGGCTATGCCACCATTTTTGTAGCATGTCTCAAATCTTTTTGAGCATTTATAGCCGTTATGTTGTCCGAGTCATCCCAGGTTTCCAAATAATCTGATGCATTTGCAAAATCCTTTCCCTCTGGTTTCGATGTTCCTTTATGCCAGCTCAATCACACTAATTGTTGAGTTGAGGTATTCTATTGCCTTGACATTTATGTGGGAGTTATTATTATGACCCTAGTTGTCTTAGGGGATCATCTAGTAATTTAGCCATGATTCGTGTCCCAGTGTGATGATTCTGGCCATCATTCTCGTAAGCATCCCGTGATGCCACTTAGTTAGTAGGCATTTCACTTCTGGGTTTTGAACCCGAGATTCACCCTACTTACATCATGTTGATAGTGTTTGCTAGTTCCTTTAGGATATTAGCAGCTTTGCATTAGTCCTCGAGGTCCGTGGTATATCCTTCTTCCAAATACCATGAACCACTTACGTCAGAAGTTTGTTGGATCAAAAGATCACAACAGGAGTGCTCTCGATGGGTTCTCCATTCTATATAGTGGCTCTGCCAGTTCTACCTTTCTGCATGGGTTATCCGGAAGAAATATGTTGAACTTCGTTCGACATGCTAAACCATGCATCCACAACTCAGAAAATCGTATGTTCCTTTGAGTTGTCCCTCTTTAGCTGTCCTCCGACCCTCGTCTATCAGTTGATAGTCAAGAGTATGTGTGCATTCGTTCATCGATGCCTATTACTCTTGTGGTCTGTCAAGCCATTCTATTCCGGAATGACTAGGAGAAACAAACTCCAGTACCCCTTCCATATCCAGGATTGGGTCAAAGAAGTTGTGCTCCGCAAAACAAATTGCTAACCCAGCTTTTGTTCTGCTCTACCTTGGAGTATCACCATCCTTATATTAAGGTTATCATGGGAATTGCACACCATCCTATGAACTCTTGATACAGTGATACTTCTTGCCATCATTGTTCATTCCTCGGTTCCAGTGTTATTGTAACCGGAATGCCGACAAGTGAATCGTGGTGTGTGAAATCAATACTGCTAGCAACTCCGTTGCTTGGTAGTTAAATGGACGATAACCTCATTCTTAGCGTGTTGATTATTGAATCGTCACCCTAAGGTTGATTGTGCTACCTAGTCCTTATTTCTGGTGCACTCTCCAATCAGTGAGTTAGGATAGTGCCAATCCTTGCTTATTTGATCATATCGTCTTGCCCTGGAAAGCAAGATTGTTCTCGAGCTTAGTAACATACCGGTGGTTCGTGATTTTCCAAAGATCTTCTCGGAAGTATTACCAGGTTGTCACCTGACCGCTGTGTTGAGCTCGTGATCAAGTTGGTTTCTTGTGAACCACCTTCTCTCCAAGAATCGGTGTTAGATATCCCTGAGCTAGTTGGTTAAGCTAGACAACAACTTGGAGAGTTGGAAGATAAAAGCTTGCCTGACTTAGTTCGTTCCAAAGGGATATTCTTGTGTAGTGTGTGTTGAAGAAAGATGATATCTTCATCGATTGGTCCCTATGATCAGTTGCTGGACCTGTTGTCTTATCAATCCTTTGATTTGAGTGTGGGCTATCGTCAAATCAAATCAGTACCAACGATGCTCGTAATGTTGTCTTACTCGTGGTTGATCCCTCGAGCATACACCATTACATCTTTGGTCTGACCAATGCTATCACCGTGTTCGCATGATGGTGGAAGTCCAGTGATATGGAAATTCCGATGAGTTGTTGTTGAGCCCATCAGTAGCATTTTGTCTCCCCCCATGAATCATGTCGAACATCAACCTAGTGTTGGAAACTTTTGAAAGCATTTTCTTCATTCTAGTTCATGAAGCATATGTTCGGATGTAAGAAGTGACTTCCTCCAGTTCATGTGCATTTGATGCAAGTTGCCGCCGTGGATTCGAGAAAGTCAATGTTGTTTCCTTTGGAATCATCCCAAATCAGTCATGCATACGTGCAAAGTATTCTGTGGTTCAAAGACTTGCAACCTTCATTCCATATGTGTCCCGAGCACACCAAGCCACCGATTGATATGTTCAAGGAGAAGAAGTTCCTTCTTAAGAGCATGCCTTATGCAAGGACTTCGATATCCTTGTTGATGGTTTCCCCACCTGAACTCGGTAGTGTTTAATTATAAGACTACTACGTGGCCATGCTTGTCTGGGACAACGTGTTCACATGTTTGTAGCAGAACCAGCTCATGTTATGGAGCTTGCTATCGCAGTTCGTCCCTCGAGAATCTCGCAACGTCATCTCATCGATTTGTGTTGCAAACTTTCATTTTTCTTCCTAGACACGATGAGTCTGGAATATTCTGACACCAACCAGGTCTGAATCTCAGGCAGATATGATGGTTGGAACATTTCCCCAAGAACTATAATATTGGTCCCTCGATAACTGGTAAAGTGGATGTCGTGGCCAGCACCACCCAGCCGAAAGACCTATTATTGTAGTATCTTGATTGAAGAAGTTGGCCACCTCCCCATAGGGATTTCGTAGGATTTACTCCCTAGTTGTTCCTTATGGATTTTTGTGCTCCCGAAGTCCGACCTTTTTACTTGATGTTCTAGATATCAAACCATATCTATGGGTGGATTACGCTAGCACATCAAGGAGAACATTAGAAGCGGAGTGCTAAATGTCTCTCGGTCGATCATCCAGATTTCGTTCCCTTGGCCTCGCTAAGGTGAAATCTGAGAAGGTGTTATCTTCCTTTGCGTCTGCATCATCCATCATTAGCCATCATGGTAGTATGTTATGTTGCCAGGATCCTTGACACGGATGTTGGTAAAACCTTGATGATTGTGGAAATGCTCAAGTTCTTGAGAGCACGCACAAGCGCTACGTGTTATCATCGGCACTAACTGGGTTTGCTCTCAGTTTCCTCGGCAATGCTATGACCTTTTCAAACAGTGAATTCCCTCTCTATTGTTGGGTTCTTCCCTAGTTACCAGAATCATTCCCAGCATTTGCATTTTGTTCCCAGCTTGCACCGCCAATGTGCCATTCTACCATGGGTCTCTTCCATTTCCGGTGATAAGCAAATTCATCCGTTACGTTGTCCTCAGCAAGGTAATCCACATCATCCAAGTCCGAGTATGCCATTCTACCGACCCCCGCCAATCGATTGCTGTCATTTGCCTTAGGCTGATATAGAGAGTCTCAATGATCTCTATATCAAAGGTAATTCTTTTTGCCACTTAAGGTAATAATCTACGAATCACCCTCCTCCAGGATGTTTCGTCGTGGTATCATGGCAACTCAACTCCTCGCTACGTTGACAATCGTTTACCACCTTCTTAGGTGTGGAATTGTTGTCTACTTGGTAAACCTCGTCATCTGCTCCACTCCATCCCTCTAGAGGTGTGCTTCGTCTCTCAGCTTGAGAGATGTTGCTATGTCTCATTCCGAGAGTTAATCCTGAGTTGTTCGACCTTCGAGAAGATTGATCCTTCTAGAGTTCCCTTCTCCTCTCGTTGTCATGTTGGTTGGAGTTCTCGGAGCAAGACATCAAGATAATGATGGTGATCAAATCAACACTCTTATGGAATGCACCCTGGATCGTGAAGATTATACTAGTTTGCGTTTCCCCTTCGTCTTACCCTACACTTGAATCTCGGGTCGAGATTCTTGTTTAGTGGGGGTGAGTTGTCACATCCCTAGGTTCTGGTAATGCTCTAGGCTAGCTTCATGTGTGCATCATGTCTATATTCCGAAAGTTGAAATGAGGAAATTGAAAGCCTCGGAAATCATTTTAATAAAGGGGCAAGAAACCCTAAAATTGCAATCAGTAAATCCAAAATGCCCTAGAAATAGCTCTGACAATTTTGGCAAGAGTTATAAATCAAACCAAAATTTTGGGACATTTCTAAGGAATTATTTGGGCTCTGATTTTAAATCAATATTTTATTTGAATTTGGAGTTATATTCATAATATATAATGAATATATTTTCAAATGCCCTGAGATATTTTATGTTTATGAGGAGTAGACCTTAAGTGACATAAAATTATCGAGGGGAGTTTTGGCACTGTTTTCAAATTTGTTTGAATTTGAATTCAGTGGCAATTAAATAGAAAACAGAACAGAAATATAAAAAAAAGAGAGAAGCCCAGCCACTTACCTGGCGCCCACTTACCTGGCCCAGCTCCTCCGGCGGCCCAGCCCACCACCGCCTCCTTCTCTGTCGCCTTCCTCCTCTGCCAGGAGGACGGGCACGCACCCGGCGCGCGCGGCCACGCGCCCCGGCCACCTCCTCCCTCCTAGCCTGCCTGGCTTCCCCTCGTCGCGCCTAGACGACGCCAGCGCGACCCCCTGGACCCCGTCGCCCTCTCCCTCTCCCTCGTTCCTCTCCTCTGCTCTCTCTCCCTCTCTGCCCGAGCGGAGCTCGTCGCCACCGACGCTGTTCGCCGCGGCCACAGCCACCCCCTCGCTCCCTCTTCGCATCCCTGAGCTCCGTCCCGACTCCATGGAGCTGCACACCGACGCACGCGACCAGAGGAGGCCCCAGTCGACCGGAGCGTCGTCGTCTTCATCTCCGGTGCCCGGAGATCGCCGCCATAAATTCGCGTCGCCCAGAGCTTCCCCGACCTCGTCGTCGACTCTGCTAGTCCCTACGTGAGCTCCTCTCCATTTCCCCCCTGTGCCCTTCCTCTAGCGCGTCCTCTAGCACCGATTCCGCCATGGCCGAAGCTCACCTCCGCCGAGCTCGCCGCCGGCGTAGCTCCGGTGACCATTTGGTCACCCCGGCGAGCCCTGCGCGTTCGTAGTTTCCCGTAGAGCATGCCTAGCGCAAAAACTAGCCCGCTTGCTCTCTGCAGCATCAAACCCGTGGTCGCCCGAACTCCGGCTGCCGCCGTCGTCGTAGTTGCCGTCGCTTCGGGCCACCCCAGCTCCATTCGCCGCCACCAGTGGATGCGCCACTCCTCCAGCTCCCCGTAGAGCCGAACCCCGTCGCAAACAACCGTCTGTAGCACCATCCCGAGCAACTCCGGCGAGGTTCCGCCGTCGCCGTGGTCGCCGGCATCACTTGCCGACGTGGCCGCGTGATTAGCGCTAATCACGGCTAGCTAACCCTCCCCAGAGTCACTGACGTATGGGCCCCACGCCCTTATTTAATCTTTATTATTTTCTGTTAAGTTTTAACCTAACCACCGTGGGCCCACACGTCAGCTTTGACCAAGCTGACGTGGCCGTTGACTTGGTCCCACCTGTCAGTGAGCTAAGCAGCCCTGTGACACTGACGTGTGGCCCCCACACGTCAGGTTTGACCTGGACCCGCCCTGTTGACCTGATGACGTCAGGGTGATGTCATGCTGACGCAGTAAATGTTTTCTGGAGTTTTAAATAAATCAGAAATGATTTATTTATTTCAGAAAATATCCAAAACTTCAAAAATTCATAGAAATTCAACTGTAACTCCAAATGAGATAAATTATATATGAAAAATTATCAGAAAAATTCAAGGAATCCATCTGTACCATTTTCATGCATGTTAGAACAACTTATAGCCGCTGTTTAGCACAAATAAATTAAATGGCATTTGAATAATCACATATGGAGTTTGAATTTGAATCTTGTATTCAAACCAACTTCACTTAATCTGTTGCTAGTTGCATTAGCTCAAAACACCTTCATATTGCCATGTCATGAGCATGCATCATATTGTGCATTGCATTGATCGTGCTTCTTCTGTGTTTGCCGGTGTTGTTCCCCCTCGATAGACGTTGTACCGACGATGTGATCGTTGACACTGATGAAGACTCGATGCTATCTTCAAAAGTGCCAGGCAAGCAAAACCCCCTTGTTCATTCCGATAAAATCCCACTCTCTCGCTCCTGCTCTCTTTTACTGCATTAGGACAACAATGACATATTTGTTACTTGCTGCGGTAGCTGAACCCCTTTATCCTTTGCATGACCTGTCATTGCCACAGTAAATAGATGAAACCCACTAGCATGAGTAGGAGTTGTTTGAGCCCTGATGTGCCTACTCATTCATGCTTGTTTGTCATGCCTGCTACTGCTTAGAGTTGAGTCAGGTCTGATTCATCGGGGATGAATCAGAGGCGTGTGAACATGTCCTGCGGTGTGTGAGCTAAGTGTGTGAACACAATTTGGTAAAGGTAGCGGTGAGAGGCCATGTAGGAGTACATGGTGGGTTGTCTCATTGCAGCCGTCCTCAGGAACTGAGTTCTGTGTTTGTGATCCATGATCAGTTACTACCACACATTGGGCTCCGGGCGCTCCAAGCTCTCTCGACTTATTAATCAACTTGATCTCTGTCCAGGAGTTGCAACTAGTTTCTGGTGTTTGTAGGTAGTGTTAGTAGTCTACCAAGTGGCACCCGGTACAGGTGGGCTTGGGACAGACTAGGCATAGTGGCACGGTGTACCAAGCGTACATCCACCCGTCGAGGTGGGCTTGGGAACCCTGCACACATCGTTTGGGGCCGTGAGCGACACCCCGGCCGGATCTCCTTGCGGATGGAACCCGAATAGGCGATAAACCTGGACTAGAGACTTGTTCGGTTAGTCAGGTCCTGGCCGACTCCCTCGCCCGGCTTCCGCTTGAAGGTTGCCGAGGTACATGACGTGTACAGGGCGATAAGTGGCGAAAGCGTGTGTGAAGAAGTACACCCCTGCAGGGTTATCATTATCTATTCGAATAGCCGGATTCCTCGGATATGGAAACTTGGACCCCTTGCATAGTTCATAGACAAGTGAAAGTGGATACTCTAAAATACGCAAGATAAGCGTGAGTGCTATGGATGGCGTTCTCGTAGGGAGACGAGAGCGGATCCATAGTGGTGTATTGATATGGTGAATATGTGGACTCGTGTGCGCCACCTCAAATGAGTTACTTGCAGTCGTAGTTCAGGATAGCCACCGACTCAAAGCTGGCTTGCTGCAGTTAAACCCTACCACCCCCTTTGTTGATAATGATGCATATGTAGATAATTCTGATGTAAGTCTTGCTGGGTACATTTGTACTCACGTTTGCCTATTTTATGTTTTTGCAGAGAGACTTCAGTCTCGCTAGTAGTTCCGCTTGGACTTCGACGTTTAGCTTGTTACCTCAGCTACGATCTTGTGCCCTCGGCAGGATCTGGTAGATAGTCAGGCTTCTCAGCCTTTTTCATTTATAGATGTCTGTACTCAGACATGTATAGCTTCCGCTTGTGCTTTGACTTGTATGCTCTGAATGTTGGGTCATGAGACCCCTGTTTGTAATATCTCGCTCCTCGGAGCCTATTGAATAAATACTTGAGTCATAGAGTCATGTTGTGATGCCATGTTGTGTTTGCACATATCGAGCATATTGTGTGTATGTTATTGAAATGCTTGGTATGTGTGGGATCTGACTATCTAGTTGTTTATCCTTAGTAGCCCCTCTTACCGGGAAATGTCTCCTAGTGTTTCCACCGAGCCAGGGTAGCTTGCTACTGCTCCGGAACACTTAGGCTGGCCGGCATGTGTCCTTCTTCGTTCCTGTGTCTGTCCCTTCGGGGAAATGTCACGCGATGGATACCGGAGTCCTGTTAGCCCGCTAAAGCCCGGTTCACCGGAGTCCTGCTAGCCCAGTGCTACAGCCTGGATTCACTCGCTGATGACCGACACGTTCGATGCTGGGTCATGGATGCCTGTCCCTGTAAGTTTGTGCCACTTTGGGTTTACGACTAGCCATGTCAGCCCGGGCTCCTTATCATATGGATGCTAGCGACACTGTCATATACGTGTGCCAAAAGGCGCAAACGGTCCCGGGCAAAGGTAAGGCGACACCCGTGGGAATACCGTGCGTGAGGCCGCAAAGTGATATGAGGTGTTACATGCTAGATCGATGTGGCATTGAGTCGGGGTCCTGACAATTAACTCCTCGCTTCGAAAGTTATCCGGGGATCCGAAGACCACTTCCTGTGTAACTAAGCCTGTACAATTGGCTTCTACACGTGGTATGACGCCTTTAAAGGTCGTCCTGGTAGGTTTAATCCTTGAGGGGTCTATGCCCATTTTGCGCACTGAATCCTGATAAAGCAGGTTCAGGCTGCTGCCGCCGTCCATCAGGACTCTGGTGAGGTGAAATCCATCGACGATTGGGTCTAAGACCAATGTGGAGAATCTTTTTTGAACTAGGTTGAATGAAGAAAAGAAGAACTGGAAGAAGAAAAGTTTTCTCAACACGGGGAGGAAGTCCCTTCTAAATTGGATTCTACCGTGGTGGATGCTGGTGGGGTGGTCCCTTCGGTCAAAAGTGATCGGGTAGGAGGACCATGGATTGAACTTCGGGGCAACTGGCTCTATCGCGTATACATCCCTGAGTGCACGCTTCCGCTCCCTTTTGGGTATGTGCGTTGCGTATATCATGTTCACCATCCGCACCTGTGGGGGAAACCCTTCTGTCCTCTATTGTTCGGCGGTCGGGTCTCTTCCTCGTCATCGCTATGCAGCCCCTTGTCATTGTTTTCGGCAATTAACTTGCCTGCCTGCTTGAATACACAACAGTCCTTGTTGGTGTGGTTAGTTGGCTTTTCGGGGGTGCCGTGTATCTGGCACAAGCGGTCGAGTATTCGGTCCAAATTGGACGGACCCGGAGTAGTTCTTTTGAATGGCTTTTTCCGCTGACCGGGTTTAGAGCCTCTGAATCCGGCATTGACTGTCGTATCCTCACTATTGTCGCCGTTAATGCGGCGTTTGTTTTTGTTACGACGCGACCTACCATTACGGTCCTTGATATCCGGACTGCCAGAATTTTTGCTGAGGTTGTTGTTGTGTGCTAGCCAGCTGTCCTCACCCATGCAGAAGCGGGTCATGAGTGATGTGAGGGCTGCCATGGATTTCGGTTTTTCCTGTCCCAGGTGCCGGGCAAGCCACTCGTCGCGGATATTATGCTTGAAGGCCGCCAGGGCCTCCGCATCCAGACAGTCGACGATTTGGTTTTTCTTGGTTAAGAACCATGTCCAGAATTGTCTGGCTGATTCGTCTGGCTGCTGAATTATGTGGCTTAGGTCATCAGCGTCTGGTGGTCGCACATACGTGCCTTGGAAGTTATTGAGGAATGCGGCTTCCAGGTCTTCCCAACTCCCAATTGACTCTGCTGGCAAGCTGTTAAGCCAATGCCGGGCTGGTCCTTTAAGCTTGAGGGGGAGATATTTGATGGCGTGAAGATCGTCACCGTGGGCCATGTGGATGTGAAGGAGATAGTCTTCGATCCAAATCGCGGGGTCTGTTGTGCCATCATAGGATTCAATATTGACGGGTTTAAACCCTTCGGGGATTTGATGATCCATTACTTCATCTGTGAAGCATAGTGGGTGTGCGGCGCCTCTGTACTGGGCGATGTCACGACGGAGCTCAAGAGAGCTTTGTCTGTTTTGTTCGGCCCGGCCGGACTTACTGTGTCCAGCGCGACGGTTGTCGTCACGTATCGTGGGGCGCCCACGCGATCCATAGATCGATCTTGATTGTCTTGCCCTATCCTCCAATATATCTCGCAAGTCTGGAGCGTTCCCCTGTGGCCTTGTGCTTTTTGAGCGATGCCGGGGTACGGGTCTAGTGAAGGTCCTAGAGGCCTCTCTGTCGCGACCACGGGGTGGTCGGTCAGCCGTATTGTCTCCTGGTGATGCGGGTTCATACGCCTCCTCCTCTAATCGGGGAAGCAGCTTGCGTTTAGGGTAGCTTTTGGAGGGGCATTCGAGCTCATGCTCTTCGGCCACGAGGACTTCAGTCCATCTGTCGGCTAGTAGATCTTGATCAGCTCTAAGTTGTTGCTGCTTTTTCTTGAGGCTGTTTGCTGTGGCCATAAGCCTGTGTTTAAAATGCTCTTGTTCGACGGGATCCTCAGGCACGACGAACTCATCGTCGTCAAGGCTTGCTTCGTCTCCGGAGGGAGGCATATAATCCTCTACCTCTTCTTCTGCCGCTCTCTCATGAGGGCTGGCGTTTCCGTCCTCCTGCGTTGGATCTTGCTGGAGTGGGTTTTCTTCGGCACTGTCCGGTGTATTATTATCTCCGGTGCCGGAATCTTCATTCTTGTTGTGGCAGGATTTAGAGCGGCGCCGCTGACGCCGGCGCTTGGGCTGTTTCTTGGAGGGGTCATCCTCCGTTGTTCCTTCGCCATTCCCATCGTTTGGGATATCCACCATGTAAATGGCATATGATGAGGTGGCTTTCCAGTGCCCGGTGGGCGCTGGTTCTTGGTCGTCTCCGGCATCGTCGTCCATACCGTCAATGTCTTCGGACTCGTAGTCTAGCATGTCGGTTAGATCGTCGACAGTGGCTACCAAGTGGGTGGTGGGTGGGCTTTGAATTTCTTTGTCGTTCGCGTCCCAACCGTCCTGACCGCAGTCTGGCCAGGGCTTTCCTGATAAGGAGAGATACTTTAGCAAGCTCAAATGTCGCTGAAAAGGTGAGTGTTGAAAGATGTCCGCTGCGGTGAACTCCATGATCGGCGCCCAATCAGATCCGATCGGAGGGGGCGCGGGAGGTTCGGAGTCCGGCAAGGAGTCCGGCACCTCGGAGTCACGAGCTTCATGAGGGGCAAGGTCAGTTGATGTAGGGCAAAACCCTAGGTGGATGATCTTTCACGTTTGGAGGGATCCCACGGGAGAAACACGAAGAACACGCGGAAGCACAAAGGGGAAATCACGGGGAGGACGAGAGAGAATCACGAAACCGACAGAGAATCAATCACACGAGTGCTAGATCACCGAACACAAAGAGGTACATATGATCCGTAGTCAACAAAGGTAAGGATACAAAGGACAGTTCATCTCCTAACGGAGGTCTTGATGCTCTTCCCTCGAGAGGGGTCTTGAATCCGCTTGGGGGATCTTCTCCGAAGAGGTCCTGAACTCCGAGGAGAAGTATCCAAGTGGATGAGCAAAGGCTCTCTCACAAATATGAGCTAATCCAATGCTGCCCTAGCTAGGAAGAGGAGGGGTCCTATTTATAGTCTTAGTGCAAAAGGGGGCAAAGTGGAGGGGTACATGGGCTTTGGCCCGAAACTGTGCGCAGACAGGTACCGGACGTCCGCTGGGGCCGGTCGTCCGGTCGTTCATGAGGGACCGGTCGTCCGGTGTCGCCGGACGTCCGCTGGAAGCTCTCTGGAACAGGTGCACCGGACGTCCGGAAGTTTCCTACTTCCGCTAATTTCCATTCTGTTGACAGATGCCGGTCGTCCGGTGGTTCCGGTCGTCCGCTCGCTGGAGTGTGGCCGGTCGTCCGGTCTGGGCCGGACGTCCGCTTGCTGGGGCTTGGCGGCTGGGGCTTCAGGCGCCGGATGTCCGGTCCCGACCGGTCGTCCGGTGTCTGGAGCTTTCTTCGGGTGACCTTCTTCTTGACCTTCGCGGTTGGTAGCTTCGTCTCCTTGTCCAATGGATGTAGATGCACCATGGCTTTCCTCCAGGTACATGATCACACACAAAGTGTCCATATGAGGTAGTAGCCAAGTCTCGTGAGTAGAGAGAGGAAGTTCGGAAAGGAGTGAGTTCACCTTATTTTCGATAGCCTTGGCTCTAGCTCTTGTCATGGGTCCAAGTGGTGTTGAGGAAGATGTAGACACATCCATGGGGATGAGCGAGGGATGCTCCACATCATCTCCCCCCTTGGGAAGGATCCGACCACGGATCAAGATCTTCATCTCCATGGTATGGCGCAAGGTCCTTGATGTTGAAGATGTCGCTCACATTGTACTTGCCTCGTGGTAGATCTATCTTGTAGGCATTGTCGTTGTAGCGTGCTAGCACCTTGAAGGGACCGTCGGCTCGAGGTAAAAGTTTGGACTTGCGTTCGTTGGGGAAGCAGTCCTTTCGAAGGTGTATCCACACAAGATCGCCAATGTTGAAGATCATGGGTTGCTTGTTGACGTTGAGCTTGGTCGCTAGTCATTGTACTTGGTGCTCGATGGTGTGCCTTGTGTCTTCATGCATCTTCTTGATGTAGCTTGCCCGTGCACTCACATCCATGTTGGTGCGTTCTTGTAGAGGGAGAGGTAAAATGTCCAATGGTGACAACGGGTTGAAGCCGTAGACGACCTCGAAGGGGGACTTGCCGGTAGTCGAATGTCTTGCACGGTTGTAGGCGTACTCGGCGATGGGTAGACATGCCTCCCACTCCTTGATGTTCCTCTTGATTAACACGCGAAGTAGAGTGGATAGTGTCAGGTTCGTCACCTCCGTTTGGCCGTCGGTTTGAGGATGGTATGCAGATGAGAACAAGAGCTTGATTCCGAGCTTGGCGCATAGAGTCTTCCAAAAGTAGCTCAAGAACTTGACGTCGCGGTCGGAGACTATTGTATTTGGTACTCCATGGAGACGCAAGATTTCCCTACAAAAGAGATTGGCAATATGTGAAGCATCGTCTATCTTGTTGCAAGGAATGAAATGTGCCATCTTAGAAAATCTGTCCACAACAACAAAGACGGAATCCCTGCCATTTTGAGTTCTAGGCAAACCAAGTACAAAATCCATGCTAATGTCTTCCCCAAGTTGATAAGGAATAGGAAGTGGCATGTAAAGACCATGGGATTGAGCTTTTGACTTAGCTTTGCGACATGTAGAGCAACGGTTGGTGAAGCGTGAGACATCACGAAACATCTTGGGCCAAAAGTAGTTCTTGGAGAGCGTGGCGAAAGTCTTGTCACGTCCAAAGTGTCCCATAAGTACACCTCCATGAGCCTCTTGCAAAAGTAGCAAACGAAGAGAAGACTCGGGAATGCAAAGTTTGTTAGCTCTCATAAGATAATCATCCTTGATGTAATATTGTTCCCAAGACGTGTGTGTCAAACACTTAGTGTAAGGAGTAGAAAAAGAAGGATCATGCTCATACAAGTCTTTTATATGCTCAAAACCAATAACATTCAACTCAAGTTGAGTGACAAGCATGCATATGCGTGAAAGTGCATCCGCAACTACATTTTCTTTACCCTTAATGTACTTGATCACATAAGGAAAAGATTCAATGAATTCACTCCATTTGGCATGGCGCTTGTTCAATTTAGTTTGACCTTTTAGGTAATTAAGCGTTTCATGATCGGTACGGATGACAAACTCATGAGGTCTAAGATAATGTTCCCAAACATGTAGCACACACACTAAAGCATACAATTCTTTGTCATAGATGGGATAATTAAGTTGAGCACCGGAAAGTTTTTCACTAAAATAAGCAATGGCTCGTTTTTCTTGCATCAAAACTCCGCCAATTCCGGTACCACTTGCATCACAATGAACCTCAAAAGTTTTGTCAAAATTGGGCAAAGCAAGAATCGGAGCATGAGTAAGCAAAGACTTGAGCTCATCAAAAGCAGTGGATTGCAAAGATCCCCAAACAAAAGGAGCATTCTTCTTACTCAAGTTATGCAAAGGAGCGGCAATTGTGCTAAAGTTTTTCACAAATCGGCGATAAAATCCTGCAAGACCAAGGAAACTACGCACTTGTTGCAAATTGGTTGGTTGGGGCCAAGTTTTAATTGCCTCAATTTTAGTTTCGTCATCATGAACACCTTTTGAAGAGACAACAAATCCCAAGAAAACCACTTTGTCAACACCAAACGTGCATTTTTTCAAATTTGCATAAAGGCTTTCCTTGCGAAGGGTTTGCAAAACAGATTTAACATGATTAATATGGTCTTTCATGGTTTTGCTAAATACAAGAATATCATCGAAGTAAACCACAACAAAGACTCCAATGTAAGGTCGAAGTACATGATGCATGAGACGCACGAAAGTACCGGGAGCCTCCGATAAACCCATAGGCATGACTAACCACTCATATAAGCCAAATTTTGTTTTGAAAGTAGTTTTCCATTCATCACCCTCGTGAATGCGTATTTGATAATAGCCACTTTTAAGATCAATTTTTGAGAAAAAGTTGGCTCCACTAAGTTCATCAAGCATGTCATCTAATCGAGGAATGGGATGCCTATATCGGACGGTTATAGCATTTATAGGTCTACAATCGGAACACAAGCGGAAACTTCCATCGGGCTTAGGAACAAGTATGACGGGAACGGCACAAGGGCTTAAGCTTTCACGTACATGACCGTTGTCGATTAGTTGTTGTACTTGCCGTTGAATATCCTTGGTTTCTTCGGGATTGACACGGTATGGAGCTTTGTTTGGAAGTGGCGCTCCGGGGATGAGGTCGATTCGATGCTCAATGCCTCGTAGAGGAGGTAGACCCGGAGGTAGCTCGTCGGGGAAAACATCTTGAAATTCCTGCAAAAGAGATGGAAACACCAAAGGTAGTTCATTAATGGTGTTAGTTTTTGGTTCTCCATCCTTGCACACAAGGACAAAGTGCATCACACTCGATGGGTTCTCACACACTTCTCTCATCTCACTTTTGGTGGCAAATAGGATGAGGTTTTACTCCCTAGGAGAAGAGGCGCTCAAGTGTGTCTTGTTGCTCTCACTCATGTTTTGGTGGCTCTCTTTCTCACTCTTCTCTCTATGGTGGATGGCTTGCTTTTCGGCTATCACTTGACTAGGAGACATGGGTCGTAGCACATATTCTTTTCCTTTCATCTTGAAGCTATAGTGGTTGGTGTGCCCATTGTGGATGACAACACGGTCGAATTGCCATGGTCGACCAAGAAGGATGTGGCAAACAGTCATTGGGACCACATCACACTCCAAAGTGTCTTCATATGCACCGATTTTGAAAGATACTTGGACCGTATGCTCGACTCGTATAGTGCCGGAGTCACTTAGCCATTGAACCTTGTAGGGGTGCGGGTGCTTCCTCTTGACCAATTGAAGCTTGGAGCATAGTTCTTCACTTGCCAAGTTGTGGCAACTACCTCCATCGATGATGACCTTGACGGATTGTCCATTGATGCTGGCCTTTGTGTGGAAGATGTGGCATCGTTGGTCTTCTTCTTGTTGATGTTGAAGAGTCAAGACCTTGGAGACAACGAGAGCGGGGCTCGAATCCTCATCACAAAAGACTTGATCATCTTCATCCTCGTTCACGCGCCGGTGCATGGCCACTTGCTCAAGGGCTTCCATTTCCTCTTCACTCATGGATTCATATGTGCCGTTGTCGTTGAGGATCATGGTGCGCTTGTTCATGCATTCATAGGACTTGTGGCCTCGGCCGCCGCAAGTGAAACACTTGAAGGAGCTTGTTTTGACGGTCTCATCAGTCGGAGTAGATGATGAAGCACGCGGCTTGAAGTTGCTTGTAGTAGGAGGGAGACGACTTGAACTTGTCGAAGCTTTCTTGTAACTTGACTTGTCGTCATTGCTTGGATAAGTCTTGGTTGATGTAGATGTTGGGGGAGTCGTTGAAGCTTGGATGTTGGAGAAGCCATAGGTCTTGGATGAGTACTTGGCGTACTTGAAGTCATCTTGCACTTGACGTTCCGCCTTGGTTGCTTGATGCACGAGCTCAATGAGGTTGGAATATGGTTGGAAATCGGCGATCTTCTTGATGGGATGATTGAGTCCATTCAAGAAACGTGCCATTGTTTGCTCATCATCTTCCTTGACATTGGCTCGAATCATGGCTATCTCCATTTCCTTGTAGTATTCTTCAACACTCTTTGTTCCTTGCTTGAGGAGTTGTAGCTTCTTGAAGAGATCGCGGTTGTAGTAGGTTGGTACAAAGCGTGCTCGCATGACATCCTTCATTTGAGCCCAAGTGGTGATAGGTGGTTCACCTCTTGCTTGGCGGCGTTCAAGCACTTGTTCCCACCATATGAGCACATAGTCTTGGAACTCAAGTGATGCCATAGCGATCTTCTTCTCTTCCTCAAAGTTGTGCAAACAAAAGATTTTGTCGACCTTCAATGCCCATGAGAGGTACTCTTCCGGATCGTTGCTTCCATTGAACTTGGGCATTGTGAACTTGAGCTTGCCATAGCGTTGCTCTTCATTGTGTTGTTGGCGATGGTGATGATGACGTCCTTGGCGTGGAGGGTAGTCATCCTCATGTTGCTCTTGGCGCGGAGGAAGTCCATGATCAACTTGCTCTTGTTGAACTTGAGGTGGAATAGGAGCTTGATGAGCTTGAGGAGGGGCTTGTGGAGCTTGACGTTGCACACGTGGTAGGTAGTTCCTCTCTTGGATTTCTTCTCGAAGAGCTTCCTTTTGATTGCGCCATTTGTGATTGCGGTTGGCGATGGCTCGGCTTGATTCTTGAAGGGCACGTTGCGCCTTAAGAGCTTGCGCTTCACGTTGTTGTTGTTGAAGACGTTGAGCCTCGGCGTCTTGTTCTTCTTGGTGTAGACGCGCTCGTTCTTCTTCTTGGCGCCGTAGTCGTTGTCGTTCTTGAGCTTGATCAAAAGCCACTTGGTTTGATTGAGGACGAGGGACTTGCTCATCGACTTGCTCTTGTGAATGCTTGTCTTGTAGTGGGTTCCGAGATGCATGACGGTCTTGATGCGCGGCTCGTCGAAGAATGGTCGATGACGGTGTACTTGAGCCGGAGAAGGTGTCATCGGAGTGTCGACTCGAGCGGCTCCGTCTTGAGGAGGAAGAAGTGGAATGATGCCGGTTCCTCATCAAGGCGCGGATCTCGTCCATTCTTGCATCATTTTCTTGCTTGTGAGAGTCGAACTTGTCGTCGAAGTAGTCTCTTGTACGTTGCTCGGAGAGTCGCAAGTTGGTGGCGAGGTTGTCGATGCGGTCGCTCATAGCTTGTTGCTCTTGGTGTAACGCCCTTTGAGTACCAAAGAGGTGGCTCTTTGTGACGAATGATGACATGTCATTGCCGTTCTCGATGAGAGGTGGATTTGTAGAAGAACTTGGCCTATCCATCATACCAAGTAAAATGTAAGTGGGAGAAGGAAAAGAACGTGTACCAAATGTACCTTGACCGATGTTGAAGATGAATCAAATTCACTCAAATGCGGGCAATGAAATAGCACTGTTGGTACCAATTCTTGTCGGTTCTCACACCTACACAAGTAAAAGCTTTTGGTGGAGCTTGGTTAGGATGGTGGCACAAAATTTGATGCAATAGTAAGTGAGCTTCAATAATGTGGGAAACGGTGCACAAATTTGCAAATGCAACAAGTAGACCAAGCAAGTATGGGTACACGGAAACACACACGCAAATAAATAAGTGGGATTGTGCAAACTAAAAGTGAGCCAAAATGTGGAAACCACGAAAATGCTCTTGTTGCACAATTCTAGAGAGACGCTAGCACGATTGCACAATAGGCGGATACACAAACTTGTGCACAACCTACTAGGCAAAAATGCAACTATCTCTATCCCAATTATGCTATATGTATGGTATTTCGGTGCAATGATCCAAGATGATCCAATATGACAATATTAATGTAGTATGATGCTATGGTTCTTGCTCATAAGCTCTTTGCTTATCTTTCCTCTTTGCTTAAAAGCTTGGGTGGCTCTTTCACTTTTGAGCTCTTTTCTCATGCAAAACTTCATGAACCAAGATAGCAATTGTGTATGCTATGACAACTTTGTAACACATAAGTGGATCCCAAGATATGCACCACTATGGTATTGTATGTATGCTATGGAGTATGATCCCTAATGTGCACAAGTCACGTTGCCGGCAATACTCAATGGCTAGTCTCGATGGGTAAGCTACGCAAAATGAGGCAATGTGGGTTATCAATGCAAATGCAAGGTATGACAAAGGTGTCGTCGAAGTTACCGTCCTTGGTGATGATGAGACCCTTGCGAAGATGAGTCATGGTGGTGATGAAGTCGAACCGTACCTAGATAGCCGAAACACAATAGGACACGGGAGCCAAAACTCAAAATCTCAAGGACCAAAATGTGTCAAAATCGTCATAGGAGGTATCGGGGAAGATTTTGGTGTATGTGGGTTTGGGAGATGTAGTGGGAGGTGGGGTTGTGGTGGTGGCTGAACTGAAAATTCAGTTTCGTCAGAGTTGAATGGACGTCCGGTTTTTGCGGTCGTCCGGTCGTTGGACGTCCAGTAACTGCTGGTCGTCCGATGCCTGGGCGATTTTCGGCACAGGAAGAACTACTCGGTTTTGGGGTGGAAGGGGATGGTGAGGTCGAAATCGAGTGGTTTGATGGATGGAAAGGGGAGGGGAGGGTGGGAAAAGCTAGATCCACACGCAGCAACACAAATCCATGGACCAAATCCAACAAAATCTCAACTCACAAACAAATCACAAAATAATTTGGGGCTATTTTTGGTGGGGAATTTTCGGAATTAGGACAAAAATAACAAAATCAAGCTAGAAAACACGGGGTAGGGGCTCCAAAAACGTGATCAACGTGGCTCATGATACCAAGATGATGTAGGGCAAAACCCTAGGTGGATGATCTTTCACGTTTGGAGGGATCCCACGGGAGAAACACGAAGAACACGTGGAAGCACAAAGGGGAAATCACTGGGAGGACGAGAGAGAATCACGAAACCTACAGAGAATCAATCACACGAGTGCTAGATCACCGAACACAAAGTGGTACATATGATCCATAGTCAACAAAGGTAAGGATACAAAGGATAGTTCATCTCCTAATGGAGGTCTTGATGGTCTTCCCTCGAGAGGGGTCTTGAATCCGCTTGGGGGATCTTCTCCGAAGAGGTCCTGAACTCCGAGGAGAAGTATCCAAGTGGATGAGCAAAGGCTCTCTCACAAATATGAGCTAATCCAATGCTGCCCTAGCTAGGAGGAGGAGGGGTCCTATTTATAGTCTTAGTGCAAAAGGGGGTAAAGTGGAGGGGTACATGGGCTTTGGCCCGAAACTGTGCGCAGACAGGTACCGGACGTCCGCTGGGGGCCGGTCGTCCGGTCATTCATGAGGGACCGGTCGTCCGCTGTCGCCGGACGTCCGCTGGAAGCTCTCTGGAACAGGTGCACCGGACGTCCGGAAGTTTCCTACTTCCGCTAATTTCCATTCTGTTGATAGATGCCGGTCGTCCGGTGGTTCCGGTCGTCTGCTCGCTGGAGTGTGGCCGGTCGTCCCATCTGGGCCGAACGTCCGCTCGCTGGGGCTTGGTGGCTGGGGCTTCAGGCGCCGGACGTCCGGTCCCGACCGGTCGTCCGGTGTTTGGAGCTTTCTCCGGGTGACCTTCTTCTTGACGTTCGCGGTTGGTAGCTTCGTCTCCTTGTCCAATGGATGTAGATGCACCATGGCTTTCCTCCAGGTACCTGATCACACACAAAGTGTCCATATGAGGTAGTAGCCAAGTCTCGTGAGTAGAGAGAGGAAGTTCGGAATGGAGCGAGTTCACCTTATCTTCGATAGCCTTGGCTCTAGCTCTTGTCATGGGTCCAAGTGGTGTTGAGGAAGATGTAGACACGTCCATGGGGATGAGCGAGGGATGCTCCGCATCATCAGTGTTCAGCTCTATCGCCGTAGAGGTTGCAGCCCCCGAGGCGGTGTCTAGCCATCCGTCCTCGACCTACGCAGCCGGCTCCGAGTTGAAGATCCGAGCGGGTTCGAGTGCGGCCTCCAGGGTACTGTCCGGCTGCAGAGCTAAATCATGCTCGCTGTGACAGTGCGGCATGCTCGGCTGTGGCTCGAATCCATCGAGGATCAAGTCCCCGCGGATGTCGGCCGTGAAGTTCAAACTTCCAAATCTGACCTGATGACCAGGGGCGTAGCTTTCGATCTGCTCCAGATGGCCAAGCGAATTGGCCCGCAGTGCAAAGCCGCCGAATACAAAGATCTGTCCGGGGAGGAAGGTCTCACCCTGGACTGCATCGTTGATGATGATCGAAGAAGCCATCGAGCCTATCGGTGACGGCACAGAGGAACTCTCAATGAAAGCACCAATGTCGGTGTCAAAATCGGCGGATCTCGGGTAGGGGGTCCCGAACTATGCGTCTAGGCGGATGGTAACAGGAGACAAGGGACACGATGTTTTACCCAGGTTCAGGCCCTCTTGATGGAGGTAAAACCCTACGTCCTGCTTGATTAATATTGATGATGTGTGTTACAAGAGTGGATCTACCACGAGATCAAGGAGGCTAAACCCTAGAAGCTAGCCTATGGTATGATTGTTGTTCGTCCTATGGACTAAAGCCATCCGGTTTATATAGACACCGGAGAGGGCTAGGGTTACACAGAGTCGGTTACAATGGTAGGATATCTACATATCCGTATTGCCAAGCTTGCCTTCCACGCCAAGGAAAGTCCCATCCGGACACGGGACGAAGTCTTCAATCTTGTATCTTCATAGTCTTGGAGTCCGTCCGATGATGATAGTTCGGCTATCCGGACACCCCCTAGTCCAGGACTCCCTCAATGTGTGTCCATGATGTATGAGCTTTATTTGTCCAGTGTATGTAATTTGTTGTTTGTGTATGCTTTATTATCACTGGTGCCGAACTATAATGCCCAGTGGGTATATTCGGCTGTAATTATGCCTTAGTCTTTTTATTGTATAATGTATGTTTTTTTACAGGCGATAGTATAGAGTAGGATATTTCTTGAATATGCTATATCGTTGAAACGGGGGCCAACACACCCAAAAATTTCCTAGACGCGATACAAACGAACAAACTTGTGTAGTCAAAGTGGGCCTTAATTGGGCTGGTCAAAATAATATTAAGTGGATCCCAAATGATGTGGCCCACTGTAACGACGACTGTTAGCAGGCCGTCAACAGGCCTAAAGCTCGATAGGTCCGTATAAATGAAAATGGCATGCGGGCCTATAGCAGGCCGAAATAAATTTCAATTTTGTCTCGGCCCTTTTACTTTACTGGCCAGTAAGAAGCTGAAAGTGTTATAGGCCAGAGGAGGCCCAATTTGCAAACTAGGCTTTTAATAGACCAAATGTTGCATTGGGCTGAAATGATGCCCTGCAGAACGTGGGCCCATAATGGACCTAAAATCAAAGGCCCAAGTATTGTGTGGGCCGTTAACAGGCTGAGAGACAAAATGGGCTAAGAGTTGGCCCAGTTACTGAATGGGCCGAGGACATGCCTAAAGTGACAGCGGGATAGAATTGGCCCAACTACAGAATGGGCCGAGAAAAGGCCGAAAGATGTTCCGTGCCGTTAACGGGCTGGAACTGACGATGGCTGCTAATAGTCCAAAAGAAGCTCGGGCCGCAATTGGGCCCAAACTTAAACTGATGATGGGCTGGAAATTGTAGAATCTAGAATGGGCCTTTGAAGGGCCAATTATGTGTAACTTGTATGGGTCGTACTTGTAAATGGGCCTGACTCAAGTAGGCCGCTAATGGGCCGGCCCACTTATTTTGACAGGCCCGACCTTTTCACCGGAATGGGCCTCTGTTGGGCCATGTCACGTGTCGACGTATCATAGGCGGCTCCTGTCCAATGAGGGGATGACATCTGTCCCAACGGTGAGGCAACACGTGTTTCCTCCTGCCAATGAGAATTTTACACATGGAAAATCCCTATTAGTCTGGGCTGTTAACGGGTTATCGGATCGAAAACCGGACCCTATAGCTTAACAACAAGCCGTTATGGTCGATGCCACATGTCGGTTACCCTTGACGAAAGCACTTCTATGACGCGCGATTTATCGTCATGAAAGTGGACACTTCCGTAATGATAATTTTGGTAATGTCAGGGAACACTTATATGACATCACATGTATGACTATCTTGATTCTATCATAAAATCGTCATGGATGTACATGCATGACAGAAAATGTGACCTACTGTGACAAACACGTATCATCACAAAAGTGTATTTTTTTGTAGTGCTAGTGCCACTATTATAGTAATCATGATCTTTATTATCTGTGTTGTGCAAACAGGAATACTCAACTACAGATGTTGTGATGGTCAAGAGCATTCACCAAGTTCTTGGGTTGTATGACACGGCTAGCCAAGATGGATTTAATCCCGATTTTCACTTTCAAAAGGCTCTAATGGGTTGGTTCTGAATCTTGCAAGCTGTGAATCAATGAGATGTGTAGGCATCTTTGTTATACTTATTATTTGAATCTTATTTGTTGGTTCTGAATCTTGCAAGCTGGGAATCAATGAGATGTGTATGCATCTTTGTTATACTTATTATTTGAATCTTATTTGTTGGTTCTGAATCTTGCAAGCTAGGAATCAATGAGATGTGTAGGCATCTTTGGTGTACTTATTATTTTATTCTTATGTGTTGGTTCTGAATCTTGCAAGCTGGCAAACACGGCATGATGATGCAGAGGACAACAACCATAACAAACCGTTCAAACATGGTAGTATTATCTGTGTGAAAGTGCGACAAATGTGCTGATCGTGTGCGTCCTGAGAATAATAATTCTAATTGTTGTGCATGTTGATCCTGTGGCACTAATAGAATGAGCCAATGCATTGCTTTTTTAAGAATAAATTTCTATTAAACCTAATTAAATTTAGGTAAAGTGACCACTAACACTTGTTATTATAGTACCAATACGGACCCGCTCGTGAACCGACGTGTGGCAAGAATAGGTTTCTTAATGGAGGCGTTTTAATGCGCGGAGGGTGCGTGTTGTTCCGGGCGTGCAGCAGGCGAGGGAGGGGTAGTAACTGTTGTCGCATGTACACACTCAATTTATTGTTGAATCCAGTTCCCGAAGAGCTGAAAAACGAACTGCTGCTATCGCCTACCCACCCGTTCACTTGAAGAGACTCCAATGGCGATCCGAGGGGTGAGCATGCTGGATATGGACTTCAGCAAGGAGCTCACCTTTGAGTTCGCCGTTCAGTCCCATGGCTGCAGCTAGTTGAATGTGATGTACACCAATGATCCGGACTCGGTGAAGCTCTGCCTCGCTGAGTTCAAGCCGTACCTACAGGATGAGAAAGCACAAGGTCGCTGGGCTAGACCTTGTGCCCATCCATTCATCTCCTAACAGGGACCAGCGGATTGCCATCGCCCAGGTATGCATGCGGGACAAGGTTCTCATCTATCATTACTGTAGGGCCATCAGAGGTTCTGGAGCATTTACCCATTTCATCGGTAGCGCCGCCTCACCTTCACTACAGTGGAGAGAAGGAAGAACGCGACGATTCGGCCATCTGGTGCAACAAGCTTGTTGACATCCAGAAGCAATACAAGATCATCGACCATGGGCAGGAGAAGGACTCCGTGGTTGACGTCGCCGAAACCATCATCGACCCCTACTATGCCAACATGAAAGAAGACAACGATAACAAGGACCTGAACATGTGGGAGGTACCTCTGATCTAGCCTACATAACCTACGCGGCCAAGAACGCATACGCATGCTACGACATGTACATGCTGATCTTGGACATGAGGGTGTATCTACTTCCCATAACCGATGAGTACACAGACAGTCGCAACGTCATGATCAAGCGTGCCACGAAGGTCTAGATGTTGTACTTTATCTGTTTAAGCACCTTTATCATCCAAGTGTTTCATGCATTAGCCTATGTGTCATAATTATTCGTTTTGTCCAAAATATTTCTTCTAAGAACCCATTAACCTGTTTGCTTTTTTAGTGGCTATTTGCTTATGTTTGTAACTAGTTCACTTGGTTTCCGTGCTTTGAATATCCTTCCTCCCAACATATTCCCCGTCTCAGGTACCCAGCAGGTCTCGTACACAGACAGATGGGACCAACCACCTATCCATTTGTATTTCTTTATTTTGTTCGATCTTTCATCCTCTTCCTAAACAGCGACTGGCGGTGCTGCTGTGCATGCCTCGGTGACCCATCATAGTCTATGCCATTTGCCAGGCCATCCCTCTACTCCCACACATTGTCCGGCGGCGGTAGCTCCATCGGCCCACCCTACACCCGAACAAGTCAACCCTCATACTCCCCTCCGCCTGTGTCTTCCCCCGCTCCGGTTCGTTCGGTCCGAGGTCTCGATGTCGTCCTCCGCCTTGGTGATCTTGCCCCGGCGCCGCCGTCTGTCATTCCCAACATGGTCAGCAAAACATGAGGAATCGGGAGATGACTGTTCGTCGAGAGGCTGACAGTCCTGGGCCCTCCAGGTACATGGCCTAGGTTTTTTTGTTTAACATGGGCAACCCACGACATGTTTCAACATTTTTTGGATCCAGCAGGTATCACGCGGCTTCTGGGCCTCCCAACCTAGCTTGTTTATAACATCAGCAGCCCAAGTTATGTTTGTTTTTTCAAGATGATGCACAACTCAGTTCTATTTTTCTATAAGAATGCAAAATTGAACCTATGTTTTCCCTTCTATAATAGTGTGTGTGTGTGTGTGTGTGTGTGTGTGTGTCTATATATATATATATATATATATATATATATATATATATATATATAAATATATATATATATATATATATAAAATAGAAACAACATAAGGTTCCGTTAAACCTGTTGGTCGTCCAACCATTTTATAGATCTTCCCACTTCCTTTATTTTTTGTTTTCATTAATCCTATATCTGAATTTTCTCCCACTTTCTTTTTCGATGTAATCTGAGTTTTCTCCTAGTACTTTTCCCTAGAACCAACTCAACTATCAAACGTCTAGTCTAAATAACAATAGTACCCCATATCCTATTAACTCGTCAAATTAAAATGATATTTTATTTCATAAATCAAAAGTTCTTAAATAATAATAATAATAATCATAATTGTTTATATCCAACTTGGCAAGTTAACTCCTAGTGATTGCGTACATAAGCTTGCAAAGATTTTACTGACCAATACAGTAATAGACGTGCAATCATGTGTTCATGTTTTTATAACATTTCTCCGTCCAGCCCAACATGATATTTTCACCCAGCCCAGCAAGTCCGTGGATTTCGAGAAAAATGCAAATCGGCTTTAAATTCTACCATAATATATAAATGGGCTGCATAGATGCTACACCATTGTTTAACCGAGCCTGCCAAATGGACTAAAAAACCAAATGGAGTGGTTGACATGTGGGCCAGTAGGTCGAAGCCAAAGCACTTTCTAAAAAAATAAAAATACAAAGGTCGAAGCCTAAGCAAGACGTTGGATTTACATCCAACGACCGACATTCTTCTTCAATCTCTCGTCTTCTTCCCCCAGCGCTGCCAGGACAACCCGCTCCAGCCTCCGGTGTCCAGCGGTGCTATTTTGCGTGCCTCACAGTGAAAAGCTACCCCGCCGACGGCCAGGCCATCCCTCCACTCCTCCACACCTCCTGTTATTCTCTGCCGAGTGTAGGCCCACCCAACACCTGAACCAATCAATTTTCCCACTCCTATCCGTCTGTGACTCCACTGCCGCGTCTTCCCTGTCTCTGGGGCATTCTAGTCTGGGCCTCACCATCATCCACCAGCTTGGTGCGGGGTGTGGTCAACGTGGTCAACAAACGAGAGTCATCGAAAGATGACTGTACGTGGAGAGGCTAATAGTGGGGACGCACCACACCCATGGACGCATGCATGCAACTGCATCCTTTTTACACTAAAAATAATGTTTTATCCCCCTGACAGGTAGGACCGTCCAGCTACATCTTCGCATGCAAGGAAGTGTGTCCTTATTACGGGCAAAAAAATGATTGTTCCCCCTGACAGCTGGGACCCACCAGCTATATCTTCGCACGCAAGGAAGTGCCTCCTTATCCTCAGTGACAGCTGGGACCCACCAACTATATCTTCGCACGCAAGGAAGTGCGTCCTTATCCTCACTGACAGCTGGGACCCACCCGGTCGAAGCATACGTACCGTTGTCTGTGTACATACTGGTTGGTTAGTTTGTCTGCCATGATGAACCGTAGCCGAGTAAGGAGCGGTAGCAGTTCAGGCAGTCTAGTCAAAACCGTGTACACGTACGCATAGACAAATGCCAAAAAATACGGCCACATACGTACATACGGGCGGGGTCTCGAACATGTATTCGCGCATACGTACGGCTAGGGCTTGTGTACATGGAGAGGCCATGGACAGTAGCAAGAGCGTCATGTTCATCGGAAGCCAACCGGCAGGGTCGGAATGGATAAACTGCGTAGCCGTGTTCATGGGGAGGCAACGGAATGCGTCGTGTTCATCGGGAGGCAACGGAATATGTTATGTTCATCGGGAGCCAACTGGCTTGGACGGAACAACAGAAACGACGTCTAACGTACCAAAGAATGGAGGAAACGGTCCTTCTGTTTGATCGTGTATGGTCAAAACAGGGTCTTGTTCATCGGGAAGGGTGTGGCATATAGCAAAACGGAGGAAACGGCCTTCTGTTCGACCGCGTACGGTCGAAACGGGGTCCTGTTGATTGGGAGGGGTGTGGCGTACCGCAAAATGAAGGAAACAGACTTGTTATCAAGTGCCTACGGTCGAAACGGGGTCCTATTGATCTGAAGGGGTGTGGTGTACCGCAAAACGGAGGAAACGGACTTGTGTTGGAGCGCTACAGTCAAAACGGGGCTCCTGCTGATCGGGAGGGGTGTATTGTACCACAAAACTGGACTCCACGCGCTACTGTTTATCTCCACCGTCAACTGCCTCCACGGGCTACTATTCATCCACCATCGACCTCCTCCAGCCTCCACCTGCGACTATTCATCCACAGCGTATCCCCTCCTACCTAGACCAGCCACAATTCATCCACGGGCTCCTGCTCATCCAGCCTCCACCGCTCCTCCACCGGCTACTGTTCAATGATGACCCACAAGTATAGGGGATCTTTCATAGTCCTTACGATAAGTAAGAGTGTCGAACCCAACGAGGTGCAGAAGCAAATTACAAGTGGTTTTCAGTAAGGTGTTCTCTACAAGCGCTGAAATTATCGATAACAGATAGTTTTGTGATAACGTAATTCCTAACGGGTAACAAGTAACAAAGGTAAACAAGGTGAAAAAAGGTGTATCAATCCTTTTTGTATCAAAGGACAAGCCTGGACAAATTCTTATATAAAGCAAAGCGCTCCTGAGGACACATGGGAATTATTGTCAAGCTAGTTTTCATCATGCTCATATGATGTGTGTTCGTTACTTTGATAATTTGATATGTGGGAGGACCGGTGCTTGGGTGCTGTCCATACGTGGACAAGCCTCCCACTTATGATTAACCCCTCTCGCAAGAATCCGCAACTACGAAAGAAGAACTAAGGTAAACCTAACCATAGCATGAAACATTGGATCCAAATCAGCCCCTTACAAAGCAACACATAAACTAGGGTTTAAGCTTCTGTCACTCTAGCAACCTATCATCTACTTATTACTTCCCAATGCCTTCCCCTAGGTCCAAATCATGGTGAAGTGTCATGTAGTCTACGTTCACATAACACCACTAGAGGAGAGACAACATACATCTCATCAAAATATCAAACGAATACCAAATTCACATGATTACTTATAACAAGACTTCTCCCATGTCCTCAGGAACAAACGTAACTACTCACAAAGCATATTCAGGTTCATAATCAGAGGGTATTGAATAGCATCAAGGATCTGAACATATTATCTTCCACCGAATAAACCAACTAGCATGAACTACAAGGAGTAATCAACACTACTAGCAACCCACAGGTACCAATCTGAGGTTTTGAGACAAGGATCGGATAAAAGAGATGAACTAGGGTTTGAGAGGAGATGGTGCCGGTGAAGATGTTGATGGATATTGACCCCCTCTCGATGAGAGGATCGATGGTGATGATGATGGCGGTGATTTCCCCCTCCCGGAGGGATGTTTCCCCGACAGAACAGCTCCGCCGGAGCCCTAGATTGGTCATGCCCAGGTTCTGCCTCGAGACGGCGGCGCTTTGTCCCGAAAGCTTCTCTATGATTTTATTTGCAGGGTAAAAGACACCATATAGCAGAAGATGGGAGTCGGGGGCCTTCCAGGGGGCCCACGAGGCGGGGGCGCGCCCAGGGGGTAGGGCGCGCCCTCCACCCTCGTGGCTGACTGGTGGGCCCCCTTTGGTGCTTTCTTCGCCCAATATTTTTAATATATACCAAAATTGATCTTCCTGAAGTTTCAGGACTTTTGGAGTTGTCAGAATAGGTCTCTAATATTTTCTCCTTTTCCAGTAATATACCAAAATTGATCTTCGTGAAGTTTCAGGACTTTTGGAGTTGTGCAGAATAGGTCTCTAATATTTGCTCCTTTTCCAGTCCAAAATTCCAACTACCGGCATTCTCCCTCTTCATGTAAACCTTATAAATAAGAGAGAAAAGGCATAAGCATTGTGATATAACATGTAATAACAGCCCATAATGCAATAAATATTGATATAAAAGCATGATGCAAAACAGATGTATCAACCCCCCAAGCTTAGACCTCGCTTGTCCTCAAGCGAAAGCCAAAGGATCTTTACAACACATGGTGCTTGCCAAAGGATAAAGGTGTAAAAAGGAAAGGTGAAGATCACCATGACTCTTGTATGAAGGTAGAAGGTAAAAATAAAAGATAGGACCTTCGCAGAGGGAAGCACAGGTTGTCATGCGCTTTTATGGTTGGATGCACAAAATCTTAATGCAAAAGAACATCACTTTATATTGCCACTTGTGATAGGGACCTTTATTATGCAGTCTGTCGCTTTTATTTCTTCCATATCACAAGCTCGTATAAAGCTTATTTTCTTCACACTAATAGATCATACATATTTAGAGAGCAATTTTTATTGCTTGCACCAATGACAACTTACTTGAAGGATCTTACTCAATCCATAGGTAGGTACGGTGGACTCTCATGGCAAAACTTGGTTTAGGGATGTTTGTAAGCACAAGTAGTATCTCTACTTGGTGCAAAGAATTTGGCTAGCATGAGGGGGGAAGACAAGCTCAAGATGTTGGATGATCCATGACAATATAACTTATTTGGATATAAGAAAACATAACCCATTACATTGTTTTCCTTGTCCAACATCAACCTTTTAGCATGTCATATTTAAATGAGTGCTGACAATCACAAAAGATGTCTAGGATATTATATTTATATGTGAAAACCTCTCTTTCTTTATTACTTCCTATTAATTGCAATGATGACCAAAATTATGTTTGTCAACTCTCAACAACTTCTATTCATCATACTCTTTATATGTGAAGTCATTACTTTCCATAAAATCAACATATGATCCTTTTATTTCTTTTTATTCTTTCTTTAATTCCCTCAAAATCATAGCAAGAAAGCAAAGCCCTCAACTCAAAACTACTCTTTATTATATATAACTCACAAACTCGATTACATAGATAGGGATCAAAACAAAACTCAAAGGTAGATCACACTAAAACTTTATTCTACTAGATCAAGATATAACCAAAAGGATCGAACTAAGAAAAATGATAAAGATAGAAGTGTGATGGCGATACGATACCGGGGCACCTCCCCCAAGCTTGGCAGTTGACAAGGGGAATGCCCCCATGTATTTATGTCTCTTTCTTCAAAGGTGGTGATGTGATATTCTTGGCGATGATGCCCCTTAGGATATGATTCTCTTCCTAGAGCTTATTAACTTGTTGCTTAAGATACATTATTTCCTTACAGAGTTTACCCATGACGGATGATATGTCTCCGTCGTATCTATAATTTTTTATTGTTCCATGCCAATATTCTACAACTTTCATATACTTTTGGCAACTTTTTATACTATTTTTTGGGACTAACATATTGATCCAGTGCCCAGTGCCAGTTCCTGTTTGTTGCATGTTTTATGTTTCGCAGAAACCCCATATCAAATGGAGTCCAAACAGGATAAAAATGGACGGAGAATTATTTTGGAATATTTCTGATTTTTGGGAAGTAAAATCAACGCGAGACGGTGCCCGCGGTGTCCACGAGACATGCGCCCATGCCCACTCCAGGTGGGCACGCCCCCACCCTCCTGGGGCCCTCGTCAGGCGGTTGATGCCCTTCTTTGGCCCCAAGAAAGCTATTTTTTTGGAAAAAGATCTGGCCGAAGGATTCAATCAAATCGGAGTTACGGATCTCTGGATATAAAAGAAATGGTGTCAGGGCAGAATCCTAGAACGCAGAAACAGAGAGAGACAGACAGACAGATCCAATCTCGTAAGGGCTCTCGCCCCTCCCACGCCATGGAGACCATGGACCAGAGGGGAAACCCTTCTCCCATCTAGGGAGAAGGTCAAGGAAGAAGAAGAAGAAGGGGGGCTCTCTCCCCCTCGCTTCCGGTGGCGCTGGAACGCCGCCGGGGGCCATCATCATCACCGCGATCTACGCCAACACCTCCATAATCTTCACCAACATCTCCATCACCTTCCCCCCTCTATAGTGAGCGGTCCACTCTCCCGCAACCCGCTGTACCGTCTACTTGAATATGGTGCTTTATGCTTCATATTATTATCCAATGATGTGTCGCCATCCTATGATGTCTGAGTAGATTTTCGTTGTCCTACCGGTGCTTGATGAATTGCTATGATTGGTTTGAATTGCATGTTTTATTATTGGTGCTATTCTATTGTGCCCTCCGTTTCGCACAAGCATGAGGGATCCCCGCTGTAGGGTTTGCAATATGTTCATGATTTGCTTATGGTGGGTGGCGTGAGTGACAGAAGCACAGACCTGAGTAAGTAGGTTGTTTGCGTATGGGATAAAGGGGACTTGATGCTTTAATGCTATGGTTGGGTTTTACCTTAATGATCTTTAGTAGTTGCGGATGCTTGCTAGAGTTCCAATCATAAGTGCATATGATCCAAGAAGAGAAAGTATGTTAGCTTATGACTCTCCCTCAAATAGAATTGCAATAGTGATTACAGGTCTAGTAACGTAGTCAATTGCTTAGGGACAATTCCACAACTCCTACCACCACTTTTCTGCACTTGCTATATTTACTTTATTGCTTCTTTATCTAAACAGCCCCTAGTTTATATTTACGTGTTCTTTATTATCTTGCAAACCTATCCTATCACATCTACAAAGTACTTCTAGTTTCATACTTGTTCTAGGTAAAGCAAACACTAAGCATGCGTAGAGTCGTATCAGTGGCAAATAGGACCTGAGAGAATATTTGTTCTACCTTTAGCTCCTCGTTGGGTTTGACACTCTTACTTATCGAAAGAGGCTACAATTATTCCGTATACTTGCGGGTTATGAAGACCTTTTGTGGTGCCGTTGCCGGGGAGTCATAGCGTGGGGTGAATATTCTCGTGTGTGCTTGTTTGCTTTATCACTAAGTAATTTTTATTTGCGGTTCTAAGTTGTTCTCTATCTTTAGTTATGTATATGGAACACGAAATACCAAAAACATTAGGTGTACTTGCTACTCATGGAGATGGGGAACCTCCTAAAACCCTCGATGCTCGTTATGTGAAAGAAATTATGTACTACTTTGATAATCCTGAGAAAACCCCATTCAATTATGTTATGGGAGACACGTTGGATCAGCGTGAATACTTTAGGGATTATCGCTTGACACAAAAAGGGGAACTATTATGGGATCAAATTAATATATTACGTTGGTATGCTCATCAACTATGTTTAATACATGATTATACTTGTTGCTCTAGGATGAAGGCTCCACACCTTCCCTTTTCATGCAAATTCAATGATAATAAAACCTTAGCTTCTTATGCTAATGGTGTATATGATTACTATGATGTGGAACAAATAGAAGAATTTGTTGCTTTTATGGGTGCTTATGAGATTGAATCTATGTTTAAAGGGTTTGATGATTTTCATGATTCAGTTTATAGACCTGAAAATTTTGCTATACTTAAATATTGTTATAAGAATTATGAATACAATTACAATATTGATGCATTTATTGAGAAAGTCTCTGCTGTCCAATAAGAGACTAATATTTTGTAGGAGTCTATGGAAGAAGAAATTGATGAAACTGTGAGCTCATTGGATGAAAAAAATGATGAGGAGAGCGGAGAACAAAAGGAGGAAGAGCGGATTAGCTAACCGTGTCCACCTTCTAATGAGAGTAACTCTTCAACTCATACATTGTTTAATTTCCCTTTGTGCTTACTGAAGGATGATTGCTATGATGATTATTATGATCCCAGTGATTCTCTTGAATTACCCCTTTTTGATGATGCTTGCTATGCTTGTGGCCAACATGCCAATATGAATTATGCTTATGGAGATGAACTTGCTATAGTTCCTTATGTTAAACATGAAATTGTTGCTATCGCACCCACGCATGATAGTTCTATTATCTTTTTGAATTCTCCCAACTACACTATATCGGAGAAGTTTGTGCTTACTAAGGATTATATTGATGGGTTGCCTTTTACCGTTGCACATGATGATTTTGATAGATATAATATGCATGTGCTTGCTGCTCCTACTTGCAATTATTATGAGAGAGGAACTATATCTCCACCTCTCTATGTTTCCAATATGATAAAATTGCAAGAAACTGTTTATACTATGCATTGGCCTTTACTTAGTGTGCATGAATTGTTCTTTTATGACATGCCGATGCATAGAAAGAGAGTTAGACTTCGTTGCTGCATGATATATGTTACTTTGTGCTCACTACTAAATTACAAATCATTGTTAATTAAAATTGGCTTTGATATACCTTGGGATCCGGGTGAATCCATTACTTGAGCACTATATGCCTAGTTTAATGGATTTAAAGAAAGCGCCGCTAGGGAGACAACCCGAAAGTTTTAGAGAGTCATTTATTACTTTTGAGTGCTATTATATAGTCTAAAAACAAAAAGTAAATAAAGAGAGGAACCTAAAAACTTTTCAAAAAGAAAAGTGAAAGTGAGAAAGACAAGCATTATTGAAGTGGGAGCTAGCCTTGAACTTTGTTCATGCTCATGGAAACTTTGTGAATCTTGATTACAGAAAATTTTCATCAAAAATAATTATCCCCTTGTATAAGTGCATTGTATTATAAAAATAATGTGCCAAGGTTTGCCTTTAGGATGTTAGAATGCTTGTTGGTTTGTATGGTGCAGGACAGAAACTTTGGCTGTAGTGCGTGATTTTACATTTTTAACTGGAACGTCAAACGGTTATGATTCTTTTTGCAGTGCCTTTATGTACAAATTGTTTATTTTTCCTAATTTTGGTAGAATTTTTGGGATACCAGAAGTATGGTGAATGTTCAGATTTCTACAGACTGTTCTGTTTTTGACAGATTCTATTTTTGATGCATAGTTTGCTTGTTTTGATGAATCTATGAATTTATATCAGTGGATTTAAGCCATGAAAAAGTTATATTACAGTCCACACAATGAAAAAACAGAATATGAATTGGTTTTCAACAGTATTTAGAGTAGTGATTTGCTTTATTATACTAACGGATCTTACCGAGTTTTCTGTTGAAGTTTTGTGTGGATGAAGTGTCTAATCGAGGATGTCTCGATATGAGGAAAAGGAAGAGAGGAAAGAGCTCAAGCTTGGGGATGCCCGAGGAACCCCAAGTAAATATTCAAGGAGACTCAAGCGTCTAAGCTTGGGGATGCCCTGGAAGGGGCATCCCCTCTTTCTTCAACAAGTATCGGTATGTTTTCGGATTCATTTCGTTGATGCGATATGTGCAGGTCTTGGAGCGTCTTTTGCATTTAGTTTTCTCTTTTCTTTGATGAACCATGCTGGTATGAGATAGTACTTGGTTGATTTATAGAATGCTCATTGCACTTCACTTAAATCTTTTGAGTATGGCTTTATAGAATGCTTCATGTGCTTCACTTATATCATTTGAAGTCTGGATTGCCTCTTTCTCTTCACATAGAAATACGCCATTTGTAGAATGCTCTATTGCTTCACTTATATTTGTTTGAGCGTGGGCATATATTTTTTAGAAAGAATTAAACTCTCTTGCTTCACTTATATCAATTTAGAGAGATGACAGGAATTGGTCAATCACATGGTTAGTCATAAAATCCTACATAAACTTGTGGATCACTGAATATGATATGTTTGATTCCTTGCAATAGTTTTTTGATACAGAGGTGATAATATGTGGGAGGTACTAGTAGATGGTTGTGTTTAGTAAGGATGTTGGTGTTAAGGTTTGTGATTCCCGAAGCATGCACGTATGGTCTACTAACTATGTAACCAAATTGGCGCGCATTGTATTTTGATTGTTTATCTTTGCGTGAAGGTCGGGGGCGCGTGATGGTTAACTCCTACCAACCTCCCCCCTAGGAGCATGCGCGTAGTACTTTGTTTCAAGGGCTAATAAATTTTTGCAATAAGTATGTGAGTTCTTTATGACTAATGTGAGTCCATGGATTATACGCACTTTTACTTTTCCATCATTACTAGCCTCTTCGGTACCCTGCATTGCCCTTTCTCACCTTGAGAGTTGGTGAAAACTTCGCTGGTGCATCCAAACCCCGTGATACGATACACTCTATCACACATAAGCCTCCTTATATATTCCTCAAAACAGCCACCATACCTACCAATCATGGCATTTCCATAGCCATTCCGAGATATATTGCAATGCAACTTCCATCATCATCACATACATGATTTGAGCATTTATTGTCATATTGCTTTGCATGATCATAAGATAGCTAGCATGATGTTTTCATGGCTTGTCCATTTTTTATGTCATTGCTACGCTAGATCATTGCACATCCCGGTATACCGCCGGAAGCATTCATATAGAGTCATATCTTTGTTCTAGTATCGAGTTGTAATATTGAGTTGTAAGTAAATAAAAGTGTGATGATCATCATTATAGAGCATTGCCCCATGAAAAAAAAAGAAAAAAAGGGAAAGGCCAAAGAAGCCTAAATAAAAAAGGGGGCCGAATAAGCCCGCCCAAAAGAAGAAGAAAAAATAAAAAAAGAAAAAAGCAGAAGAAAAGGGGCAATGTTACTATCCTTTTACCACACTTGTGCTTCAGAGTAGCACCATGTTCTTCATATAGAGAGTCTCCTATGTTGTCACTTTCATATACTAGTGGGAATTTTTCATTATAGAACTTGGCTTGTATATTCCAAAGATGGGCTTCCTCAAATGCCCTAGGTCTTCATGAGCAAGCAAGTTGGATGCACACCCACTTAGTTTTCAGTTTGACCTTTCATACACTTATAGCTCTTAGTGCATCCGTTGCATGGCAATCCCTACTCCTCGCATTGACATCAATTGATGGGCATCTCCATAGCCCGTTGATCAGCCGCATCAATGTGAGACTTTCTCCCGTTTTGTCTTCTCCACATAACCTCCACCATCATATTTTATTCCACCCATAGTGCTATATCCATGGCTCACGCTCATGTATTGCGTGAGAGTTGAAAAAGTTTGAGAATACTAAAGTATGAAACAATTGCTTGGCTGACACCAGGATAGGCATGAGGGGTACCTTGTGTTAAGAAAAGGGAGCATACAAGTCTATATGACTTTGTAGGGATAACGTTCTGGAAGCATTGATATTTTGAAAGACATGATTGTTTGTTGGGATGCCCTAAGTATTATTGTTTTTATGTCAAATGATAGACTATTGCTTTGAGTCACTTGTGTCTTAATATTCATGCCGACATTAGATATATGATCAAGATTATGCTAGGTAGCATTCCACATCAAAAAATATCTTTTTTATTATTTACCTACTCGAGGACGAGCGGGAATTAAGCTTGGGGATGCTGATACGTCTCCGTCGTATCTATAATTTTTGATTGTTCCATGCCAATATTCTACAACTTTCATATACTTTTGGTAACTTTTTATACTATTTTTTGGGACTAACATATTGATCCAATGCCCAGTGCCAGTTCCTGTCTGTTGCATGTTTTATGTTTCGCAGAAACCCCATATCAAACCGAGTCCAAAGGGGATAAAAACGGACAGAGAATTATTTTGGAACATTTCTGATTTTTGGGAAGTAAAATCAACGCGAGACGGTGCCCGAGGTGTCCATGAGACAGGGGCCCACGCCCACTCCAGGTGGGCGCGCCCCCACCCTCCTGGGCCCCTCGTAAGGTGGTTGATGCCCTTCTTTTGCCGCAACAAAGCTATTTTTTGGAAAAAGATTTGGCTGAAGGTTTGAATCCAATCGGAGTTACGGATCTCCGGATATAAAATAAATGGTGCAAGGGCAGAATCCCAGAACATAGAAACAGAGAGAGAGACAGAGAGACAAATCCAATCTCGTAGGGGCTCTCGCCCCTCCCACGCCATGGAGACCATGGACTAGAGGGGAAACCCTTCTCCCATCTAGGGAGAAGGTCAAGGAAGAAGAAGAAGAAGAAGAAGGGGGCTCTCTCCCCCTCGCTTCCGGTGGCGCTGGAATGCCGCTGGGGGCCATCATCATCACCACGATCTATGCCAACACCTCCATCATCTTCACCAACATCTCCATCACCTTCCCCCCTCTATATTAAGTGGTCCACTCTCCCGCAACCCGCTGTACCCTCTACTTGAACATGGTGCTTTATGCTTCATATTATTATCCGATGATGTGTCGCCATCCTATGATGTCTGAGTAGATTTTCGTTGCCCTACCGGTGATTGATGAATTGCTATGATTGGTTTGAATTACATGTTTTATTATTGGTGTTGTCCTATTGTGCCCTCCATGTCGCGCAAGCGTGAGGGATCCCTGCTATATGGTTTGCAATATGTTCATGATTTGCTTATGGTGGGTGGCGTGAGTGACAAAAGCACAGACCTGAGTAAGTAGGTTGTTTGCATATGGGATAAAGGGGACTTGATGCTTTAATGCTATGGTTGGGTTTTACCTTAATTATCTTTAGTAGTTGCGGATGCTTGCTAGTGTTCCAATCATGAGTGCATATGATCCGAAGAGAAAGTATGTTAGCTTATGCCTCTCCCTCAAATAGAATTGCAATAGTGATTACAGGTCTAGTAACATAGTCAATTGCTTAGGGACAATTCCATAACTCCTACCACCACTTTTCTACACTTGCCATATTTACTTTATTGCTTCTTTATCTAAACAGCCCCTAGTTTATATTTACGTGTTCTTTATTATCTTGCAAACCTATCCTATCACATCTACAAAGTACTTCTAGTTTCATACTTGTTCTAGGTAAAGCAAACACTAAGCGTGCGTAGAGTCATATCAGTGGAAGATAGGACTTGAGAGAATATTTGTTCTACCTTTTGCTCCTCGTTGGGTTCGACACTCTTACTTATTGAATGAGGCTACAATTATTCCGTATACTTGCGGGTTATCAATGGCTAAAGCTCCTTTCACCCATGGATGTTGCATAGTTGTGGGAGAACAAGTAACACTCTTTTTCATATTTTCATAAGAGAGAAATCTAGCATTAGGAGAAATAACCGAATTTGGAATTGCTGAGCTCTGAAGTTCCTCCAGCATGAATCTGGCTTGGAGACGAGAGGTAACTTCTTGATCCTCCTCCATGGCATCCTCCCTTTTGAAGTGGGCCTCCATCTCCTCCTCCGTTGATGGCCCAAAGTGGTCAACTTTGCTGTTTGCTCTTGGTCCCAGTGTCGGGTGAGATACCCGACTCTGCCCGACTAACTCTTGAGAAGACATCTTGCTCTAAATCTGCTGTAGAAACAACTCAAAACAAAAACAGAGGATTTTTTCGTGGTACCGTGGTCAAAACCTTTGAGCGATCATATAATGGATTTTTACCGACCAAAAAAAGTATTGTGCAAGAAAACGGAGTCTTGAGGTCACATGAGGTGGCCACGAGGCAGGGGCGCACCTAGGGGGGTAGGGCGTGCCCTTCACCCTTGTGGATGCCTCATATCTCTTTCGAACTATTTTTAATTTTCCTAATTTTTTAAATATTCCAAAATGGAGAAAAAATTCTATTAGAACAGTTTTGGAGCCAGTTTACTTACCGTACCACATACATATTCCTTTTCGGAGTCTGAAACGTTCTGGAAAGTGTCCCTTATGTACTCCTCTAGTGTTATGGTGTCCATTATATTGGTTTCAACATTTATGGAATTACCTAAGATATAATGTTTGATTCTTCAGATTTGTGCCTTCGGTGTTGTTGATTTTGATGGCACCGGAATGATAGACCTCGTCGATAATGTAAGGACATTCTCATTTAGAGAGAAGTTTTCCTGCAAAGAATCTTAAATGAGAGTTGTATAGCAAAATATAATCACCTACATTAAACTCACGCTTTTGTATCCTTTTGTCATGCCCTCTTTAAACTTTTTCTTTAAACAACTTGGCATTCTCATAGGCTTGGGTTCTTCATTCGTCAAGTGAACTAATGTCAACTAACCTCTTCTCACCGACAAGTTTGAAATCATAATTGAGCTCTTTAATAGCCCAATATGCCTTATGTTCTAGTTCAAGAGGTAAGTGACAAGCTTTTCCATAAACCGTTTTATACGGAGACATACCCATAGGGTTTTTATAAGCAGTTCTATAAGACCATAATGCATCATCAAGTTTCTTGGACCAATTCTTTCTAGATCTATTAACAGTCTTTTGTAAAATCAATTTAATCTCTCTATTACTTACCTCTACTTGACCACTAGACTAAGGATGATATGGACATGCAATTCTATGATTAACATCGTACTTAGCAAGCATTTTACGAAAAGCACCATGAATAAAATGTGAACCACCATCAGTCATTAAATATCTAGGGACTCCAAACCTCGGAAAAATAATTTCTTTAAGCATCTTGATGGAAGTGTTATGATCAGCACTACTAGTTGAAATAGCTTCTACCCACTTAGTAATGTAATCAACAACAACAACTAAAATATGTGTATACCCATTGGAGGAAGGAAAAGGTCCCATATAGTCAAAGCTCCAAACATTAAATGGTTCAATAACAAGTGAATAGTTCATAGGCATTTCCCGACATCTACTAATATTACCAATTCTTTGGCATTAATCACAGGACAAGACAAACTTATGGGCATCTTTGAAAAGAGTAGGCCAATAAAAACCAGATTGCAATACCTTATGTGTTGTTCTATATCCAGCGTGGTGTCCTCCATAAGCCTCGGAGTGACACTTGCTAGGACATGTTCTTGTTCATGCTCAGGTACACAACGTCTAATAACACCATCTACTCCTTCTTTATAAAGGTGTGGTTCATCCCAAAAGTAATGTCTTAAATCATAGAAAAACTTTTTTGTTGGTCTGTGAAACTAGGTAGTATAAATTTAGCAATAATGTAATTAGCATAATCAACATACCATGGAGCAGTACGAGAAGCATTTATGACAGCTAATTGTTCATCAGGAAAGCTATCATCAATAGGCAGTGGATCATCAAGAACATTATCTAACGTACACAAGTTGTCTGCAACGGGGTTCTCAGCTCCCTTTCTATCAATAATATGCAAATCAAATTCTTGTAGCAAGAGAACCCATCTAATAAGTCTAGGTTTAGCATCTTTCTTTTCCATAAGATATTTAATAGCAACATGATCAGTGCGAACAGTTACTTTGGAATCAACAATATAAGGTCTGAACTTATCACAAGCAAATACAACTGTTAAAATTCTTTTTCAGCAGTAGCATAATTTCTCTAGGCACTGTCTGGAGATTTACTAGCATATTGGATAACATTTAATTTCTTATCAACTCTTTGTTGTAGAACATTACTGATACATCTATAATTCATGAAGTATTCATGCCATCTTTATAATAGTTTTTATATGATTTTGGTATGATTTGATTAGAACTAACTCGGACTGATGATGTTTTCAGCAGAACTACCGTGGTGTTATTTTTGTGCAGAAATAAAAGTTCTCGGAATGCGCTGAAAATCAACGGAGAATTTTTCTGGAAAATATAAAAAATAATGGAACAAATAGTTACTAGAGGGGAGTCTTGTGGGCCCCACGTGGGTGGATGGCGCGTCCACCCCTTGGGGCGCGCCCCTGTGCCTCGTGGACTTCCTGTGGGCCCCCCTGACTTGTACTCGACGCCAACCTCTCCTGTAAATGCCCAAATCTATAGAAAATAACCTAGATCAGAAGTTCAGCCGCCGCAAGCCTCTGTAGCCATGAGAAATCAATCTAGGCCCTCTCTAGCACCCTGTCGGAGGGGGCCATCATCGCCGGAGGCCATGGGGAAGGATCTCGGAGGGGCCATCATCGCCATGAAGGCTAAGGGCTAGAGGTGGGACCTCTCCCCATCCAAGGGGGAGGCCATGGAGGATGAATCACAAGGGGGAGAACCTCTCCTCCTCTCTCTCGGTGGCGCTGGAGTGCTATCGGGAGGGGAATCATCGTTGCGGTGATCGTCTTCATCAACATCACCATCGTCATCACCATCTTCATCTCTTTTACGCGGTCCACTCTCCCGCACCCTGCTGTAATCCCTACTTGAACATGGTGCTTTATGCCACATATTATGATCCAATGATCTATTTCCATCCTATGATGTTTTGAGTAGATATCCTTTGTCTTTGGGTTGATTGATGATCTAGATTGGTATGAGTTGTATGTTTTATTTCTGTGTTGTCCTATTGTGCCCTCCGTGTCGTGCTAGCGTGAGGGATTCCCACTTTAGGGTGTTGCAATATGTTCATGATTCGCTTATAGTGGGTTGCTTGAGTGACAGAACCATAAACCCAAGTAAGGGGGTTGTTGCGTATGGGATAAAGGGGACTTGATATGTTAATGCTATGGTTGGGTTTTACCTTAATGATCTTTATTAGTTGCGGAGGCTTGCTAGAGTTCCAATCATAAGTCCATATGATCCAAGAAGAGAAAGTATGTTAGCTTACGCCTCTCCCTCATATGAAATTGCAAGAGTGATTACCGGTCTTGTTAACAATTGCCTAGGACAATTCCGCACACCGACCCATCATTATTCCACACTCGCTATTTATAATACTTAAATAATATATTCTAACTCTATGCCAACAACACCTACTTTTATATTTTAGCTCTCTGATATCATGCAAAGTTATCCTCTTCGTACCCACAACGTAGTTTTATTTCTCATTTCTAGTTGGAAGCAAACGTTCGGTGTATGTAGAGTCGTATCAGTGGAAGATAGGACTTGAGAGAATATTGATATTGCCTTTAGATCCTTGTGGGTTCGACACTCCATACTTATCACTTACACCTTTGCGAATAGCTACGATGATTCCCTGCACTTGGGGATTATCAAGCTCTTTTGTGGCGCCGTTGTCGGGGAGCAATAGCGTGGGGTTGATATTCTCGTGTGTGCTTGTTTGCTTTCTTCACTAAGTAGATTTTGTTTTCCCTTTTTGTTTCTGTTTAGTTGTGGGTGAAACATACAAAAAAAATTAAGAGAATGAAAATACAAAAGGATTCACTTGCCTCATTTGCCTAAAAAGTTTTTCAAAAAGAGAAGTGATTGGAAAGTTATGCATTGGAGAAGTGAGGGTCGACCTTGAACACTTGTGTTCATGCTCACGGAAACAATGTCAAATTTTTCATGGAAGTTTCTCTGAAAATAATTATCCCCTTGTATATATCCATTGTATTATAAAAATATTGTGCCAAGCTTGGTTCTTAGGATGATTAGATTGCTTGTTTACTTTGTGCAGTACAAAAACAGAAACTTTGGTTGTAGCGCGTGAATTTAAATTTTTTACTGGAAAGTCAAATGGGTCTGAAACATTTTGCACATTACTTATGTACTTTTTTTAAGTTGTCATATTTTTTTTAAAAAAAATTGGATTTACATAAGTATACTAAATTTCCAAATTACTACAGACTGTCCTGTTTTTGACAAATTCTGTTTTCTATGTGTTGTTTGCTTATTTTATTGAATCTATGGGTAGTATCGGGGGGTATGAACCATGATGGAGTTTGAATATAATATCTATGGTGAAGTTGGAATACAGTATGTATATTGTAATGAGTTTGTAACAGTACGTGAAGGTAGTCATTTGCTTTATTATACTAATGGATCTCACAAAACTTTTGTTAAGTTTTTGTGGATGAAGTGTTCGAAGAATGAGGAGTTACCGATGTGAGAAGAATAAAGAGAGGCAAGAGTTCAAGTTTGGGGCTGCCCAAGGCACCCCAAGTAAATATTCCAAGGATACTCAAGCATCTAAGCTTGGTGATGCCCCGGTTGGCATCCCATCTTTCTTCTTCAACAAGTATCGGTATACCTTGGTTTTTGTTTTGTTCACATGATTTGTGGTCTTTGTGTTTTTCTTTTTATTTAAGAACCATGCTAGTATGAGATAGCCCTTCATCTATTTATAGAATGCTTCATGTGCTTCACTTAAATCTTTTGAGTATGGTTTCATATAATGCTTTGTGTGCTTCACTTATATATTTTGAGCTTGGATATTGGTTAGTCTATATTAATTGTAGAATGTTCCATGAAATCACTTATATCTTTTGGAGTATGAATAAGACTAGCATCGAAAGTGGGTTTGGAAGAGTTCCAACTTTAGGAAGTAACAATCCCACTATTTTGGAGGGTGTTGTCTCTTAGTGTGATATTTCTGAAAGTGGATTTGGAGAGGTCTTGACTTTTGTTAGTAATGATTCCACTATTTTGGAAGAGGTTTCCAATTGATTATGAGAACAAAGTTGCTATCTATAATGATTATTGTGATGACATTCATGCTATAAAGAATAATGTTAACCATGAAACTTGTCATCATGATTTTAATTTTCAATTGGATTATGCCTCACATGACAGTTATTTTGTTGAGTTTGCTCCCACTATTCCGAATGAGAAGAATTTTTGCTTATATGGAGAGTAGTAAAATTTCTATGCTTGTAGATCATGAAAAGAATGTTTTATGTGATGGTTGTACTGTTAAACCCATTAATGATGCTACTAAAAAATATTATGAGGGAGGAATAGATGCTTGTATGAGTTGCAATAATATCAATTTTCCTCCCTCATATGAAATTGCAATAGTGATTACCGGTCTTGTTAACAATTGCCTAGGACGATTCCGCACACTGACCCATCATTATTCCACACTCGCTATTTGTAATACTTAATTAATATATTCTAACTCTATGATAACAACACCTACTTTTATGTTTTAGCTCTCCAATATCATGCAAAGTTATCCTCTTCATACCCACAACGTAGTTTTATTTCTCGTTTCTATTTGGAAGCAAACGTTCGGTGTACATAGAGTCGTATCAGTGGCACATATGACTTTAGAGAATATTGATCTTGCCTTTAGCTCCTTGTGGGTTCTACACTCCATACTTATCACTTCCACCTTTGGGAATTGCTACGATGATTCCCTGCACTTGGGTATTATCAAGCACCAACAACATAATCATTGGCATCACACATAATTTCAAAGGGTAAATTCCAATCAGGTGGCTGAAAAATAGGTGCAGAAATCAAGGCCTTCTTAAGTATTTCAAATGCTTCTACACAATCATCGTCAAAAACAAAAGGAACATCTTTTTGCAAGAGAATAGTGAGAGGCCTAGAAATTTTAGAGAAGTCTT
Source organism: Triticum dicoccoides (assembly GCF_002162155.2). Lineage (NCBI taxonomy): Eukaryota > Viridiplantae > Streptophyta > Magnoliopsida > Poales > Poaceae > Triticum > Triticum dicoccoides. The sequence continues at coordinate 431,234,966 of NC_041385.1, read as the reverse complement.
TAATAAACCTCCTATAGAAACCAACATGACCAAGGAAACTTCTTATACCTTTGATATCTTTAGGGCACGACATCTTTTCAATAGCATCAACTTTAGCTTTATCAACTTCAATACGTCTTTCAGAAATTGTATGCCCAAAGACAATACCTTCATTAACCATAAAGTGGCACTTCTGCCAATTCAAGACAAGATTAGTTTCTTCGCATCTCTGCAAAACTCGATCAAGGTTGCTGAAGCAATCATCAAAAGAAGTTTTGTAAACGGAGAAATCATCCATGAAAACCTCAACAATCTTTTCACAAAAGTCAGAGAATATAGCAGTCATACATCTTTGAAAGGTAGTAGGTCCATTGCCTAAACCAAAAGGCATACGTTTATAAGCAAAAGTACCGAAAGGGCAAGTAAAAGTGGTATTTTCCTGATCCTCTTTCGGCACAGGTATTTGAGAGAAACCAGAATAACCATCCACAAAGCAAAAAATGTGTATGTTTGGATAGTCTTTCTAGAATTTGATCAATAAAAGGTAGAGGGTAATGATCTTTTCTTGTTGCTTTGTTTAATTTGCCGAAATCAATTACCATTCTATAACCTGCAACAATTCTTTGTGGGACCAATTCATTCTTATCATTAGGAACGACAGTAATACCTTCCTTCTTAGGGACACAATGAACGGGGCTTACCCACTGACTATCAGCAATAGGATAAATTATACCTGCCTCTAGAAGCTTTAATATTTAATTTCTTACCACTTCTTTCATCTTAGGATTTAACCATCTTTGATGACCAACAACTGCTTTAGCATCCTTTTCCAGTTTTATTTTGTGCTAACATAGAGTGGGACTAGTGCCCTTAAGATCATCAAGAGTATATCCAATAGCAGCATGGTGCTTCTTCAGAGTTTTCAATGATTTATCTTCTTCATGCTCTGAAAGGTTAGCACTAATAATAACAGGATATATCTTATTTTCATCAAGATAAGCATATTTAAGAGTATCAGGTAATTGTTTAAGCTCAAACACGGGATCTCCCTTGGGTGGAGGAGGATCCCCAAGGATTTTAACAGGCAAGTTGTGTTTCAAAATAGGTCCCTGATTAAAGAATACTTCATCTATTTCCCTTCTTTCATTCATAAACATATCATTTTCATGGTCTAGCAAATATTGTTCTAAAGGATCAATTGGAGGCACGGAAATAGAAGCAAGACCAATAATTTCATATTTACTAGGCAATTCTTTATCATGGGGTTGTCTATGAAATTTAGCAAAATTAAAGTCATGGGACATATCCCTTAACCCAATAGTAACAATATCTTTCTCGCAGTCTATCTTAGCATTAACAGTATTCAAGAAGGGTCTAGCAAATATAATGGGACAAAAGTCATCTTGTGGGGAAGCAAGAACAAGAAAATCAATGGGGTATTTAATCTTCCCACACAAGACTTCAACATCTCTAACAATCCCAACTAGTGAAGTAGTATCTCTATTTGCAAGCTTAATAGTAACATCAATATCTTCTATCTCAGCAGGTGCAATGTCATGCATAATTTATTTATATAAGGTATAAGGTATTGCGCTCACACTAGCACCCATATCACAAAGACATGATAACAATGATCTCCTATTTTAACAGAAACAACAGGCATGCCAACAACAAGTCTATGTTTATCTTTAGCATTAGGTTTAGCAATCCTAGCAGCTTCATCACAGAAATAAATAACATGCCCATCAGTATTATCGACCAAGATATCTTTAACCATAGCTATACTAGGTTCAAATTTAATTTTTTTCAGGGGGTGTAGGTGTTCTAGTATAACTCTTATGAACCACATTTCAAGCTTTAGCATGATCCTTTATTCTAACAGGGAAAGGTCGTTTCTCAATATAAGCAGTAGGAACAATAGGATCAACATTATAAGTAATAGTTTCTTCTTCAACTTTAATAGGTTCTACTACTTTAACTTCAATGGGAGGATGATATTGAAACCAATTATCCTTAGAGAGATCAACATGAGTAGCAAATGATTCACAGAAAGAAGCTACTATCTCAGAGTCAAGTCCATATTTAGTGCTAAAATCACGAAAAGCATCGGTATCCATAAAAGATTTAACACAACCAAACTTAAGGTTTATACCTGACTCCTTACCTTCGTCGAGTTCCCAATCTTTAGAGTTGCATTTAATTCTTTCCAATAAATTCCTTTTGAATTCAATAGTCTTCATCATAAAAGAACCAATACAAGAAGTATCGAGCATGAAGCAATCATTATGAGAAAGCCGAGCATATTTTTTTTGAATAATAATTTATCTTGAGAGATCATGATTGGGGCATGAATATAACATTGACTTAAACCTCCCCCAAGCTTGAGCGATACTTTCTCCTTCACGAAGCCAAAAATTATATATATAATTACGATCACGATGAACCAGATGCATAGGGTAAAACTTCTGATGAAATTCCAATTTCAGTCGGTTGTAGTTCCATGATCCAATATCAACACATAGCCTATACCATGTAAATGCCTTTCCATTCAAAGATAAAGGGAATACCTTCTTGACAACATCCTTGGGCATACCTGCAAGCTGAAATAATCCACAAACTTCATCCACATAGATTAGGTGCATATCGGGATGTAATGTTCCATCTCCTGTATAAAGATTAGCTAGCAGTTTCTCTATCATACCCGAAGGAATTACAAAGTAAATATTTTCAGTAGGTTCAGTAGATTGAGGAGAAACTCTTTGCACTTCTTGTCGGGGTGAACATGCCCCAAAAAAGCCCCTCAAAGGATTATTTCCTATAGTAACAAGTGACAATAAATTTCAGCACACTATATAAATATTTCCTTACCAAATTCCACTTACCGAAGGCGCTTCACCAGAAAAGAGTCTTGATGATCCACAAGTATAGGGGATCTATCATAGTCCTTTCAATAAGTAAGAGTGTCGAAACCAATAAGGAGCAGAAGGAAATGACCAACGGTTTTCAGTAAGGTATTCTCTGCAGGCACTGAAATTATCAGTAACAGATAGTTTCGTGATAAGGTAATTCGTAACGGGTAACAAGTAACAAAGGTAAACAAGGTGCAGAAAGGTGGCCCAATCCTTTTTGTAGCAAAGTATAAGCCTAGAAAAATTCTTATATAAAGCAAAGCGCTCCCGAGGACACATGGGAATTATTGTCAAGCTAGTTTTCATCATGCTCATATGATGCGCGTTCGTTACTTTGATAATTGATATGTGGGTGGACCGGTGCTTGGGTGTTGTCCTTACTTGGACAAGACTCCCACTTATGATTAACCCCTCTCGCAAGCATCGATAACTATGAAAGAAGAATTAAGGTAAACCTAACCATAGCATGAAACATATGGATACAAAGCAGCCCCTTACGAAGCAACGCATAAACTAGGGTTTAAGCTTCTATCACTCTAGCAACCGATCATCTAATTATTACTTCCAAATGCATTCCCCTGGGCCCAAATCATGGTGAAGTGTCATGTAGTCGGCGTTCACATAACACCACTAGAGGAGAGACAACATACATCTCATCAAAATATCGAATGAATACCAAATTCACATGATTACTTATTATGGAGAATGATTTGGTGCATCATTAATTGATTGATCGTGCACTAGGCACATATATATAGGTACAAGTGGTGCGACCGGTATCTTGTCTCCTAAGATACACGTACATACAGAGGGAGACAAACACTATAGGTACTGCATACGAAACCCAAACCTACAGGTACACATGTTCAACACCCCCCTCCCCCGCGCGTAGTCGAAGCGTCGCTGGTGACGCAGAGACTGGACCGAAAGCCCTAAAATGTCGAGGTGGGTAGTCCCTTCATCATAACATTGGCATACTGCTGATCGATGGGCACATGGAGAACACGAACACGACCAAGTGCGACATGCTCCCTGACGAAGTGGATGTCGAGCTCAATATGCTTTGTCCATCAGTGATGGACAGGGTTGGCAACAAGGTACACCACGGAGACATGTCACAGTAGACAAGTGTCGCCTTGGTAACCTCACATAGCAGCTCCTGAAGTAGCTGTCGTAGCCAAGAGCACTCCGCGATGGCGTTGGCCACAACCCGGTACTCAGCCTTGGCGCTCGATCGTGAGACCGAGGGTTGTCGTTTAGACGACCACGAAATCAGAGAGGGCACAAGGTAAATGCAGTAGCCGGAAGTGGAGCGTCGAGTGTCGGGACACCCAGGCCAGTCGACGTCGGAGTAGGTGACAAGGCTGGTGTCAGGTGATGCCGTTAGGGTGAGACCCATGGCTGTGGTGCCACATATGTACCGAAGAATATGTTTCACGAGAGCCCAATGGGTGTCACGAGGAGCATGCATATGAAGGCACAACTGCTGGACAATGTACTGAATGTCCGGACGCGTCAGCGTGAGGTACTGAAGAGCACCGATGATGGAGAGGTAGAAGGGAGTGTCAGACGTCGGAGAACCCTCGACGACGGACATCTTAGCCTTCGTGTCGACAGACATGGGAGCAGGCTTGCAGTTCAGCATGCCCGCTCGCTCTAGAAGCTCATAGGCATACTTCTGCTGGTGCAGAAAGAAGCTAGTGGCTCAGCGCACGACCTCGATGCCGAGGAACTAGTGGAGAGCCCCCAAGTCCTAGAGGGAGAACTCGGTGCTGAGGCGAGCTCTGATCTGCTGAAGGAGCGCTGGCGAGGATGCAGTCAGGATGACATCGTCGACATACAGGAGGAGGTACATGGTGGCGGGGCCCTGGTGATAAACAAACAGGGAGGCATCAGATTGTCTGGACTGGAACCCCTGCTGCTGAAGGATGGCCGTGATCCCCTGGTACCAGGCCCGAGGTGCCTGTTTCAACCCGTCAAGAGAACGAGAGAGCAAGCACGCGTGGTCCGGATAGTCGGTGTCAATGAAACTAGTAGGCTGCTGACAGAACACCTGCTCGTCGAGATGGCCATGCAAGAAAGCATTAGACACATCGAGCTGGTGCACTGGCCAGACGCGAGAAATAGCAAGCTGGAGGACAGGGTGAATCGTGCCCGGTTTGACAACCAGGGCAAAGGTGTCGGTAAACTCCACGTCCGCATGCTGGAGGAAGCCATGCACCACCCAACGCGCCTTGGAGCGCTCGAGAGAGCCATCAGGGCGAGTCTTGTGGCGGAAGACCCACTTGCAAGTGATGACATTGGCATGGGGAGGCCGCGGGACGAGCTGCCAAGTACGGTTGCACTGTAGAGCGTCAAACTCCTCACACATCGCAGCTAGCCAGTTCGGATCTTGAAGGGCTACGCGAGCGGAGGTAGGGAGTGGAGACGGCGCTAAGGTAGATGCAGCACACGCGTACTCGTCCGACGGGTAGCACGTGCTAGGACAAAGTGTCCCAGTCCGAGCCCGAGTGACCACACCGGTGAGGGGTGCGGCTGCGGCGGCGAGGGCCGCGACGACGGGGGCGACCAAGGGGGCCGCGGCGGCGAGGGCCGTGACGACGGGGGCGACCAAGGGGGCCGTGGCGACGGGGGACACAGCAGGGACCACGACGACGGGGGCCGCGGCAGGGACCGCGGCGGGGGCCACAGCAGGGACCGCCAGCGCGGGGAGCGCAGGCAAGGCCGAGCCCAGTGCACGGTTGGGCAGTCCGCCAGAGGTGGAGGCAGGGGCGAACTGCGTTGCGGGAGACGCTGAAGGTGACGGTACCTACTGAAACAGGAACACCAGCTCATAAAGTACACATACCGCAAAGTGAAAACATGATGGGACACTGGATCATTGCACCGGTAACCTTTGGTGTTGGGAGGATAACCAAGGAAGATGCAAGGAAGCGGCCGGGGAGCGAGTTTGTGAGGAGCAGTGGACGCGGTGCTACAGTAACAGAGACACCCAAAGATGCGAAGACCATCATAAGATGGAACCGCACCAAAGAGGAGCTGGTGAGGAGTGAAGTGCCAGCCGGAACGACACGGGCGAATGTTAATAAGGAGGCCGGCGGTCGCGAGCGCGTCCGACCAGAACGAAGGAGGCACGTAGGAGTGGAAGAGCAACGTGCGGACACAGTCATTAAGAGTGCGAATGACGTGCTCAGCGCGACCATTCTGTTGTGACGTGTAGGGACAGGTGAGGCGAAATATGGTGTCGTGGGACGCAAGAAGATTGCAGACAGCGACGTTGTCAAACTCCTTGCCGTTGTCAGTTTGCAAGGCGAGAATAGGACGGCCGAACTGTGTGGTGACATATGAATAAAAGGCTGTGAGTGTGGCAAGAGCGTCGGACTTGCGACGGAGAGGGAATGTCCACACATAATGAGAAAAATCATCCAATATCACCGAATAGTATAAGTAGCCCGTGTTGCTCGCAACTGGGGACGTCCAAACATCACTACGCAATAACTAAAAGATCACTATCCAAACATCACCAAGACGGCAAGCCTCACAACTGTGGTCGTCAACCTTATTACATGAGAAAGAAAAACTCTGAAGAATCTGACGCATAACGGTGGAGTTGGGATGACCGATGCAGGCATGCCAAAGATCGACACTAGCGCCAAAGGCGGCGGGACAACGGGTGGTGGTGGCGCCGGAGGGATGCACCGGGTAAAGCTCGTCCGGGCTGTCACATCGGTGGAGTACCATCTGTGTACGGGCATCCTTCATAGAAAAACCGATATTGTCAAATTTAACAGTGATAGGATTCTCACGAGCAAGGCGACAAACAGAAACAAGACTAGCGACTAAGTCAGGAGACACAAGAACATTAGACATATTGACGGGAGTAGAAGTAGAGGGAAATGACATACGACCGGCATGTGTAATGGGTGGGGAGGAACCGTTACCAACGGTGATGCGAGTGGGAGTATTAATGGGAGTGGAAGACGTGAGGTTACCGGGATGAGCAGTCATGTGAGCGGTGGCGCCCGAGTCCATGTACCAGTCACCTCCGCCACCGTAGGTACTTGGTGACGGAGCCGAGTGCAGAGCAGCGAGGAGGGCCGGATCCCACGGCGGCGGCACCTGGGGAGGGAGAAACCCTCCATAGGCCGGCATGGCGTTGTAGGCAGGTGCGGGCACGGGTGCGGGTGCGGCACCATAGCCGCTGTAGGGGGCGGCGTTTTACGCGGTGAAGAGCGCCTGGTGGCTCACCGGACGAGGCCCGAGGATGCCCGGAGCGGGAGCCCACAGGACCGGCATCGAGTACGCGTGTACGGCGCCCGTCCATGGGTTGGTGTCGTAAGTCCAGGGCGGGGTGACCTGCTGTTGCTGCTGACGAGGAGTCCCCCTTGCGCCTGTTTGCGACCGCCCCCGCGGCGGTTGCCGCGGCGCCCTCCACCCTGCTGCGGCTGCTGGGGGGGCAGCAGGCGACGCAGGAAGGAGGGGTAGAACCCCAGAGGCGCGGGGGGCGCCGGCTGGTGGCAGGGCGGCCCGTGGTGGGGTGCCGCGCGAGGTGCCGACGGCGAGGGCGTGGTGCTGCACGCGCTTCTTGACCCCCTTCATCCAACGCTCCTCCAACCGCAAGTATGCCACAAACTTTGGAAAGGAGGGCTCCGTGATGAGGGAGAGGTTGGAGACGGTGTTACCGAAGTCCTCGTTGAGGCCGGGAGTGAGCATGGTGAGGAGGAGGTCGTCATCAACCTTGGCGCCGATGTCACGGAGCTCATCCGCCAACGTCTTCAGGCGGCGGCAGTAGTCATCGATAGACCGATCATCCTGATGATAGTCAGAAAATTCCTGCTGCAAAAAAATGCAGTGCTGAAGCTTGTTGTTGGTGAAAAGGTTGTTGAGATTGACCCACACGACGCGGGTGTCATCACCATCGCTCACGACCGCGTGAAACAGGTCCTTCGAGATGGTGGTGAAGAACCACCGGATGAGCGTGGCATCGATCGCGGTCCGCTCGGAGTCGCCCACCATGGCGCGGGAGTCGACAGAGCCGTCAACGTGATCCACGAGATTGTTCTCGCGGAAGAGCAGTGAGAAGTACGTCTTCCACGCAAAGTATGTGGCATCAGTGGCATCGAGGACGACGGGGACGTGCTTGTGGATGTTGATGTCGCGGATGTCAGCTGGGTCCGGCCCGGCGAAGGGGTTGTAGGAGGAGGAGCCGGAGGAACTCATGGCAGCGCGGAGCTGTGGCACGGCGCGAGCAAGAGACGTGATGCGGGGGGGTGGCTGCGGCATGTAGCAACGCGGATGAGTGCGTAGTGTAGCGATGCGGGGCAGCGGTCGATCGCGGTGTGGCAGCGACGTAGGGCGTAGGTGGGGCGCGCACATGTAGCGGCTTACAACATAGGCGCTGGCAGAGCTTTAGCGGCTGTAGTGATCGACCGCGCGTGCTACCGATTAGCTAGCGATCACGGAAGGGGCTTGAGCGGGCGATCGCGGCAGGGGCTTGAGTGGGCGATCGTGTCAGTGGCGGATAAGCACACGCGGGGTTGGCGGGACTGCAGGGAGGAGAGCATGGCGCAGGGAGGAGAGCGCGGCGCAGGGGAGCGGCAGCGGCGGCCCGAGGTGGCGGCTAGGGTTAGGCGGAAGCGGTAGGGGATCAACTTGCGATAGATACCATGTGGAGAATGATTTGGTGCATCGATAATTGATTGATCGTGCACTAGGCACATATATATAGATACAAGGGGTGCGACCGGTATCTTGTCTCCTAAGATACACGTACATACAGAGGGAGACAGACACTACATGTACTGCATAGGAAACCCAGACCTACGTACATGTACACATGTTCAACACTTATAACAAGACTTCTCCCATGTCCTCAGGAACAAACGTAACTACTCACACCAAATACAATGGTAATTTGTATAGGTGCACTAGTTCGGCAAAGATATAGTGATACAAGTGTAATATGGATAGTAGATATTGGTTTTTGTAGTAAGAACAATAAAAAACAACAAGGTAGCAATTGATAAAACAGAGCACAAACGGTATTGCAATGCTTGAAAATGAGGCCTAGGGTCTGTACTTTCACTAGTGTAATCTCTCAACAATGCTAGCATAGTTGGATCATATGATTATCCCTCAAAGTGCAATAAATAATCACTCCCGAGTTCCTATTAGCGGAGAATAAAAGATAGAAATTGTTTGTAGGGTACGAAACCACCTCAAAGCTATTCTTTTTGATCAATCTATCCTAGAGTTCGTACTAAAATAACAGCAAGCTATTCTTTCCAATCGATCTAATCAAGAGTTCGTACTAAAATAACACCATATGATACTTATCAACCAACTCTAATGTCACCTAGATACCCCAATGTCACCGTGAGTACCCGTGAGTTAATTATATAATATGTATCAAACAATTTCAGATTCATAATACTCAATCCACACAAAGAACTACAAGGAAACCCCAAAGTTTCTATCAAAGAAAAGATAATAAAAACGTGCATCAACCCCTATGCATAGATTACCCCAAATTCACCTCGGGAATCCGCAAGTTGAGTGCCATAACATATATCAAGTGAATCAAAATAATACCCCATTGTCACCACGGGTATTCATATGAAAGACATATATCATGTGTTCTCAGATCTGAACATTCAATCCGACAAGACAAAACTTCAAAGGGTAAAGAATCAATTCATCACAACAAGTGTAGAGAGGGGAGAAACATCATATGATCCATCTATGTTAACAAATCCCATGATACATCAAGATCATGACATCTCAAGATCGTGTGGGAGAGAGTTTAAATGCATAGCTACTGGTACAAACCCTTAGCCCCGAGTGTGGACTTCTCCCTCCTTATCGTGGTAGCCGCCGAGGTGATGAAGATGGCCACAGGAGATGATTCCCCCCTATGGCGGGGGTGCCGGAACAGGGTCTCGATTGGTTTTCAATGGCTACAGAGGCTTGCTGGGATGGAACTTACGATCTAGGTTCTCCCCGAGGGTTTTCGGAATATTTGGGAATTTATAGGGCGAAGAAGGTGTATGGGAGGCCACCAAGGTGGGCACAACCCACCGGGGCGCGCCTGGGGGCCCAGGCGCGCCCTGTTGGGTTGTGCCCCCCTTGGGGCACCCCCAGGTGCTGCTCTGGCCAAATGGTTCTCTTCTGGTCCATAAAAAAATCCACAAAAAGTTTCCGCTCATTTGGAGAACTTTCATTTCTAGTGCGGATATAACTATTAGGTATGACCCGCCTAGGAGGGGCCTGGTTATACCTATGGCGGTTCATCAATATGAATCCCATGAGGATATTGAAGATGGCGGTTCACAGGCAAGGGCCCAAGGCCCAAGGGCGACTTAAGGCTCGTAGGAGTAAACCACCATATGTGTAAGACTTGTATTGTAATGCATGTATAGTTAGTCACCGAGCCGGACACGTTATGTATGAGCCGGCTAGGACTCCGTAAGCCGCTGGGCATCAACCTGTTTTTATAAAGGGACGACCCTGCGGCGGTTCAGGGCAAGAAACAATATATCGAAAGCTAGGTCAAGCGTATTCGCTCCCTGGTAGTCGAGACATAAGCAATACCACCTCAAACTAGATTAGGCCCTTACGTTCACCGCAAGGGGCCGAGCCAATATAAACTCATGTGTCCTTTGTCCCATTTAACCCTTTTAAGCTAACCTAGTTGCAATGGCTTCACGACTAAGTCCTCACACTAGGACATCTGCCGTGACTATTCCACGACAGTTGGCACCCATCTTGGGGCCAGCGCACGGTGGTTTTGAGTTCTTGAAGGGTAGCTTCAAAGGGATCAAGGGATACGTGGTGGGCCAGATGACCAAGAGTAGTCGCGACAAACTCTACATCAATGATGTAAGCTGGGGCCCCGAGGCCGGCTCAATTGAGTACGGGTACCGGGTCCCCTTCGGTAGAATTCACGTCTTCATCGGCAAGATCGGCGAGCAGGGCCCTGAGCCGGACATCTGCACCGACATCATCGAGACGACTCAGCGTGCATGACCCGTCCAAGCCCAGCCCATCATGAAGCATGCCTTCACGGGATTCATCCATGGAGCGGAATTTGATGAGGGATCCATGTCTGGCGGTGACACATCCATCTATTCTGATGGTGAGTCGTCCATAGGTGAGACTACATCATTGTATCAACTACAATACAGCGACCTTGGGGGCTCTTCCGATGGCAACAATATTTCGAACCCCTATGAGCCACCGAACAGGGTTGCAATCTTCATGGCCGATACACAGCCTAGGCAGAATTCTTTGACTGCAGCAGCAATGATCTCCGGATCAGCCACGGCAACGGCAGCTAGGGCAGGAGGCCCTGTGCGCCCGCCGGCTCAGGTTTTGACAGATTTAATGGATAAATTGACAGATTTGTTGACAACAGAGGTTAACCCGGTGAATCAAGCTCAGCATAATGCGGAGATTGCAAAGTTACGTGATGAGGTAGCGCTAGCCAAGGAAGACCTGGCGGCAGAGGACATCAGGATGGTCGCAGAGCGGGCTGCCCTAGATGCTCAGGCCCAGCGGATTTAGTCAGAGGCTTTTCCGGCTTACGATGGGTGAAAACGCTTCAAATGAAATCATGAGGAGGAGGCACAAGTCTCGTCTGCCTACGGTTTACGAGGCGAGAAACCTCTTTTGCACGCCTGGAGCGGGGACCAGTAACCCCCCGGACATAAACTGGGTTGCAGCGCCTGGGGCTGGAATGTCGGCTCAACCACGCGTGACGGAGCCACCTTGTCTGAACAGTACTCTGCGTCAGCATGTGCCAACACCACCGGGACATTATTCCAACCCTTTGTATAACATGATCGCTGCGGCGACACGATTGTCGGCTCTCCCAATGGAGGGCGACTCTCCAGCGGCGGTTGAAACACGAAGGGCTAGGGAACTGCTACAAACAGCATTGGTACAGCAGGCGGCATATTCTTACAGTCGAGATAGGGTTCATTCGACTCCTCGCCCAAGCCAGAGTTATAGCAAACACATGGACTCACCTACTGTTTCAAGCAATGACCAACGTCGTAACCAGCCACGTGGGCATGACCCGGCGCGTGATGGAGCTCATGTCTTGGTCGGTCAGGACAGAGTACGTCAAGAGGCTGAGCAGGAGGCTCAGCGGGCGGCTCAGCAGCCCCTTCTGGTTAAGGCAGGTGTGACCTCTAAAACCACGGGTGTACCATGCTTGGTGCCGACTCTACGGAATGAGCGTCTACCCAAGGATTTCAAGGGACCTTGCAAGGTACCTAATTACACAGCTGACTTAACCCTGGAGGCGTGGATTGAGAGTTACGAGATGGCCATGGAACTGTTGGAGGTCAGCGAGGCTGCTTGTGCAAAATACTTCACAATGATGCTGGATGGAATGACCCGTACTTGGTTAAAAGGGTTGCCCGCCAATTCCATAAGATCATGGGATGAGCTAAAGGCCCGGTTTATCCAGAACTTTAAAGATACATGTAAACAACCCATGTTGATTGTGGTTTTGGATGCTTGCGTCCAGGAGGAGGGCGAGTCAACGACCCATTAGGTGCGCCGGGTCAAGGCTATCCTGCATTCGTTGGACAACATCAATGCCGGCTCAGCAGTCCTAATGCTAGTGAAAAATTGTCGATTTTTGCCTCTTAAGCAGAAACTAGGGCGGATGAAGCATGATTGCAATAACACGGGGGAGCTGATGGCGCCTCTAATTAAATATGCCAACTCTGATGGTACCAAGGACCCCGAGTCTAATGATGAAAAGCTGGGAAAGGGAAAGAAGAGTGGAAATGACAAGGGTCTGCAACATAACCCGACGAGTCAGGGGGGCAACGGCAAGCGCAAGGCTGATGGTAACCAAATTTTGTAGCTAATACCAATACACAGAACAATGGTCAGCATCGTAAGGGGAGGCCGCCTCGTCGAACAGGTGGATCAGGTCCCAATCTTGAGCCGTTGCTGAATGAACCCTGCCCAAGGCATGGTACGAAGAAGATGCCAGCCAGTCACCTTTGGAAAGATTGTTCAATCATGAGGGATTTAAAAAATTGTAATTTATTCCAAAACAACCATGGGCCGGGTGGCGGCTCAGGTTCGGGTAATGGCGGTTCTCATGGCCCGAGTTACGGTGGTGGCGGTTCTAATTCCGGTTTCCAGGGTCACCAAAACCATCAAGGTAATCAGGGTGGTTACAGTCAACAATCCGGTCAGGAGGGTCAGCAGTAGCAGCAGTCTGGATATCAAAGTCATCCAAAGCAGTTGAATAGTGGGCAGTATCACATTTTCACCAAAAGTTTATGCAAGCGGGTTCAAAAGCTTCATAAAAGGGTTGTGAACACTGTTGAACCAGCAGTTCCCCATTACTTATGGTGGTCCGAGCAACCCATTATGTGGAGTCGAGCGGATCATCCGCCCCGGGTAGATAATCTGGGTCACTTGGCTTTGGTGGTAGTGCCTCAAGTTGGTGGATACAAATTCACTAAGGTACTCATTGATGGAGGTAGGAGCATTAATATCCTTTATTATGATACTTTATGTCGCATGGGGTTAACTGATAAAAATCTTAAGCCATCCAATATTGTTTTCCATGGAGTGGCGCCTAGTAAGTTGGCATACCGTGTAAGCAAGATTGAGCTAGAAGTGGCCTTTGGAGATGAGCACGATTCCAGGGCCGAGAAGTTAACCTTTGAAGTGGTCAAGATCAGAAGCCCGTACCACGCTCTGTTTGGACCTCCGGCTTATGCCAAGTTCATGGCATGGCCTTGTAATGTTTATCTACAGCTCAAGATGCCGGGTTACAAGGGGACCATCACAGTGCATGGAAGTCGGAAGATAGCTCTAGAGTGTGAAGAAGGTGATGCTGCTTATGCTGAGTCTGTCTATGCAACAGAGGAGTTAAAATTTTACAAAGATAATGTTGATCCGGCTGATATGACATCTTTGAAAAAGCCTACTACAGTGCATGATTTGGTGCTGAAGTTTAAGACGGCCGATGACACTAAGCTTATTGACTTTGTTCCTGGTGATTCATCCAAATAGTTCAGTATCAGTGCTAACTTGGAACCAAAATAGGAAAGCGCGCTCATCGAGTTCATCCATGAGAACCGAGACATCTTTGCATGGAAACCTTCTGACATGCCGGGTGTACCAAGGGAACTCGCTGAGCACACTCTTAATATTGATCCAAAGTTTAAGCCGGTCAAGCAACTCCTTCGCCGCTTCAATGAGGAGAGGCGTAAGGCCATTGGTGAAGAAGTGGACCGGCTCTTGGCAGCTGGGTTCATTGTTGAAGTCTTTCATCCTCAGTGGTTGGCTAATCCGGTGCTGGTGCTTAAGAAGAATGGAGCTTGGCGTATGTGTGTGGACTACACGGACTTAAACAAGGCTTGTCCGGTTGATCCTTTTGCTCTCCCTCGTATTAATCAAATCATTGATGCTACGGCGGGTTGTGTGCGTTTGAGTTTTTTGGATGCTTATTCTGGTTATCATCATATCAAGATGGCAGTTAAGGACCAGGAGAAGACAACCTTTATCACTCCCTTTGGAGCCTTCTGCTATGTGTCTATGCCCTTTGGGCTTAAGAGTGCCCATGCGACTTACCAGCGACGTGTGCCGAATTTTCTTCACAGTCAAATTGGGCGCAATGTTCATGCTTATGTGGATGATATTGTGGTGAAATCCAGAGAGAAGGAAACTTTGATAGATGATTTGAAGGAGACAGTCAACAATCTTCGGGTCTACAAGATGATGCTTAACCCGGCCAAGTGCGTTTTTGGTGTGCCAGTAGGCAAGCTTTTGGGTTTTTTGGTTTCTAACAGAGGTATTGAGGCTAACCCGGAGAAGATCATGGCCATTACTTCCCTGGCAAAGCCAGCGTGTATCAATGATGATCAGCGTCTGGCAGGTAGTATTTCTGCCTTAAGCCGGTTCATAAGCCGGTTGGGGGAGAAGGCCATACCACTGTATCAGATGATGAAGAAAACATACAACTTCGTTTGGAGTGATGCTGCTAATGACAGATTTGAATCTTTGAAGAAACAGCTAGTTGAGCCACCAGTTCTTGCTGCTCCTATTGATAAGGAGTCGTTGTTATTATACTTGGATGCTGACGCCCGGGATGTCACTGTAGCTATTGTGGTGGAACGGAAGGAAGCATGCAAGGAATATCCGATTCAATGGCCGGTCTACTATATCAGTGAAGTACTCATTGAATCAAAGCAGAGGTATCTGCATTGGCAAAAGCTTGTCTATGCGGTGATCCTGGCTAGTCGGAAGCTTGAGCAATATTTTTTGGGCCATCCTATCACTGTGGTCAGTTCTGCTCCCTTGGGGATATCGTCCAAAATAGAGAAGCTACAGGTCGGGTAGCCAAGTGGGCCATTGAGCTTGGACCTCATGGTTTGAAGTATATGCCTCACACAGCCATCAAATCTCAAGCATTTGTGGATTTCATCAATGACTGGGCAGAACTGCAGATGCCTGAAGAGAAGCCAGATAACACATACTGGACTATTCACTTTGATGGGTCCAGGCAATTGGAGGGCTCGGGGGCTGGAGTTGTCTTAGCTTCCCCTCGAGGTGACAAGTTTTGTTATGTTTTAAGGTTCATGTTTCCCTGCACTAACAATGCAGCTGAGTATGAGGCCTTGCTCTATGGTCTTCGGATGGCTAAGGAGATGAACTTAAGCCGAGTGAGATGTTTCGGCGACTCGGACTTTGTGGCTCAGCATGTTTCGGGCACATGGGATTCTAAGGATCCACTCATGGCGGCTTATCGCTGCGAAGTTGACGCTATTGTTGGGCACTTCAAGGATTATCAAGTGGAACACATTGATCGCAGGAAAAATGAGGCGGTTGATGCCTTAAGCCGGTTGGGGCCTCAGTGTAAGCCGGTGCCACCTAACACTTTCTTGGATATTCTGCATAACCCTTCTGTCAAATTGCCTACAGAGGAAGATATGGCTATTCCTGACCCGGAGGCACAATTGGTGGCGGCTCTTCATGCTATTCCTGATAGGACAGTCCCATATTTGGCTTATATGACCCGGGGCGAGTTACCTGAGCATGAAACTTTGGCTAGGTAGATAACCCGACGGACTAAGTCAATGACAATTGCTAATGGAGTGTTACACCATCGCAGTGTCACTGGGCGTTTCAACGTTGTGTTTCTCCTGAAGAGGGTCGTGAGATTCTTCGCGAGATTCATGAAGGAGATTGTGGTCATCAGGCCGGCTCTAAATTTCTTGTGGCTAAAGCTTTTCGTCATGGATTTTATTGGCTCATGGCTCATGCTGATGCAAAGGATTTGGTCAGTAAATGTGATGGTTGTTAGAAATTTTCACGGCGAGCTCATGTGCCGGCTCAAGAATTGAGGATGATTCCAATTACTTGGCCGATTGCAGTTTGGGGGCTTGATATGGTGGGGCCTTTTAAAAGGTCCAAGGATAAAAAGACCCACCTTTTGGTGGCGGTTGACAAATTCACAAAGTGGGTCGAAGCAGAGCCGGTCAGTTAGTGTGACGCGGCAACGGTGGTTCAATTCATCAAAAAGGTGATTTTTTGCTTTGGCTTTCCCCACAGCATTATAACTGATAATGGCACTAATCTGTCCAAGGGTGCTATGAAAGATTTTTGTCAACGGGAGCATATTTGACTTGACGTGTCATCAGTACCTCACCCTCAATCCAATGGTCAAGCCGAAAGAGCCAGTCAAGAAATTTTGAGAGGCATCAAGCCCTAGCTTATGGTTCCTTTGTAGAGGACGCCAGGTTGTTGGATGGAGGAGTTACCTTCAGTGCTATGGAGTATCAATACTACCCCAAGAGGTCTACGGGTTACACGCCTTTCTTCATGGTTTATGGAGCAGAGGCGGTTCTTCCTAGTGACATCCGTCACGACTCACCCCATGTGGCAGCTTATGTTGAAGCTGATAATGAAAAGGCACGTCAGGATGCACTTGACCTGTTAGATGAGGAGCGTGACCTTGCGGCAGCTCGCTCGGTGATTTACCAACAAGGTCTGCGCCATTATCACAGCCGCCGGGTTAAGTCCAGAACCTTTCAAGAAGGTGACTTGGTGCTTCGACTCATCCAGGATCAAACTGATATGCATAAGTTATCCCCACCTTGAGAAGGACCCTTTGTGGTCAGCAAGAACTTGAACAACGGGTCATACTACCTTATTGATATTCGAGAGCACAAGGACTCACGTAAGTCAGAGGAGGAGACCCGCCGGCCATGGAATATTGCTCATCTTCAGCCTTACTACACTTGAGCCATAGGATCTTATGATGTACATATTTTAACAATGTATATTCTATGATGATTATAATAAAGCTGACATCCCTGGTAATGCAGGGCCTCTGTCATTTCATCTTCAAGAATAATGAGTCTTTTTCATCATAATTTTAATGGTCATTTGGGGGCTTCCTGTTCAAACATAGGTGTATTCACCAAAGGGAACATAGCTGTCGGTACCCTCTTGATCGGCGCAATGCCAAAACTTACGATCACTTGGGGGCTTCCTGTTCAAACATAGGTGTATTCACCAAAGAGAACATAGCTGTCGGTACCCTCGTGATCGGCGCAATGCCAAAACTTATGGTCACTTGGGGGCTTCCTATTCAAACATAGGTGTATTCACCAAAGAGAACATAGTTGTCGGTACCCTCTTGACCGGTGCAATGCCAAAACTTATGGTCACTTGGGGGCTTCCTGTTCAAACATAGGTGTATTCACCAAAGAGAACATAGCTGTCATTACCCTCTTGATCGGCTCAAAGCCACAAACCACTTGGGGGCTTCCTGGTCGTATTTGAATCATAGCTATAAATAACACTTTTAGTCCGGCTTCCTGCTCGTATTCGAAGGATAGCCTCGTTTTCTCGTTTTTCTTGGTTTTTTGAACATTTTTTTATTCATCTTGATACCATCTTGACATATGGTTTAAACCTATTTAGGCTATGTTGCGTCAATTCTCACAGCTTATATTTGAAGCGTACCCGTGGTTTCTGGTAACCCGTCCTGGCTTTGGATGATAAGTCGCCAGTATATAATGATATTAAATACTTTAAAGTATTGGCTTTTAAAGTTTTGGGTTATCACCCTTACTGCACAGGTATCATAAACCGATAGTACAATTCAATGTCACAGAGCTCTTGTGATTTCTTGTGTGCAGGATAATCCTAAGTTTTATCTGCACAAATTAACATCAAGATAAGTATAAAAAGATAGTTGTCAAGTGGCGGCTCAAACATTATTGGGCAAAACATAAACATGCTCGATGGAACGACAGAGCAAATGTTTTGCTAGCCTATTACATGACTCAAAGAGCCAAAGTGGTTGTGTTTTTCAGAAGATCAAATATATGAACCGTCCAACAGATCAATCTTCTTTGCTCTGGTGATCTGAAGCTTCTGGATCATCCTTCTCTGCTTCTTCGTCCTCCTCTGTTGCCTGGAAGGTTGGTGATGACCAGTCAATGCCATTCAAGGCTTGGAATTCAGCTTCATCATCAATAAGCTCGGACAGGTCAACTTCAGGAGCAAAAGTATGCTTACGGATTGGGGGAATTAGATCCATCACTTTGTAAGACGGCGTCAACAGCTTCTGATTTTCCAAGTCATAAGCCGGTTGATATCTGGACAGATCTATTTCATTGGCAATCAGGTTGGCAAGGGGTCATATCTCCTTCACGCAGGCGGCAAAGTCTTTCTTATCAAAAGGAGTACCATCTTCTTTCAAGCTTGGATACCCGGTTGATATATCAGCTGGGTCTAGCTCTGGTAGCCATGCTTTAGCCCGGCATAAGGCTGTCACAGCACCGGCTCTTGCAGATGATCGCTTCATCTCACTAAACCTCTCAGGCAGAACAGAAAGCTTCCTCAAGACATCAACCAAGAGAGTGGGTGCTTGATTAGCCGAAGAAATTGTGGCCAGTGCGTGCTGAGTCCCAGTATAGACCTGCTCAACAAGTGTATAAATAGTCTTCAGCTTCACAAGCATTTCGTGGCTAAGATTGGTGCTCCTGGGACCTGAATAATAATCATGGATGGGTTAGAGGCGGTTTATATCATCAAGGAAGAAATTCAAAATTGATGCTAGCAAGGCGAGTTACCAAAGATAGCAGAAACCATCTGCGATACATGACGTTTCAAGCCAGCAAGCTCAGTGGTCACCTCCTCAAGAGCTGCCTTCGCCTTCTCAGCCCACTGTGTCAAGGCAGTCTTCTCTTCAGCCCAAGCACTTCTTTCAACTCCAAAACTGGTTTTCAGTTTCTCTGTTTCAGCCATGCTAAACTGGAATTTTGAGTCGGCCTTCCGGGTCTCTGATTCTTGCTGCTCCAGCCGAGCTTTCACATCACGTAATTGTGATTCAAGTTGAGTAGTGGTGGCCTGTACATACTCCGGTTCAGAGTCATGATTCTGATTCGGCTTACAAACATGAAGTCCCAAGCCTTCTTGCAAGCAATAACACTTGGCACTTGGGGCTAATGCCTGCCGAAAAAATTACTCATGCAACGGCTTATGTGAATAAGTTCCAAACACTTTGTGAGAAAGAGTACTTGGCACTTGGGGGCTAATGCATATTGCTTGTCTCTTTACTACTTTATGGTGACCCGGTTGTGCCACAAACGGCCACAGCCGGCTAATGAGGGCTACACAAGTAATATCTGCTTTATACACAAGGATACAAAGGACCGGCTCATTCATGCTGATTAAGACGACCCTTGGGGGCTACGGATTCAGTGTTGATCATTACAGATCTGCTTTAACCCAGGTGGTGTAAACCGGATTATGAAGAGTTCTATCAAAGGGTATTATTTATGATCATAGTTAATCTAAGTCTACAGCATATTCAGTTCCATCATAAACAGTAGACTTGGGGGCTGAGAGGATGTGCATAACTCAATAAAAAAGGAGTTCATACCTCAAATTTTTGGTGCATCTGTTTCACCATGTCAACTTCAAGATCACGGCTGGTGTGCACTTGATTGAGATAGCCAGAATATACTTCACCAATGCTCAATTGGGAGTAGTCAGCAACCTCAAATCTCACTTTTCGCTGTTTAATGTATTCTTCCTTGGCAGAGTGCTTTGCTAAGACAGTAGGCCTTCCCGGCTCTCTAAAGGCAGTGTTGGTAATCACCACATCATCATCATGTGTCTCAGGCGTTTTAACTGGGCTTGATGCTTCAGCATTCAAAGGATCATCGTTTGCTTGATCAATAGAAGGGTCCGGAGTCATGGGTGGAACGTCAAGAACCAGCTCTGATGGTTGAGGAACGGAGGGCTCAGGCACTGGGATTTGTTTCTCCAGTTCATTGACTTTGGGATCTTCAGCTCGCTTATTCACCCTTGCCTTTTTCCTAGGCTTGGCCTTTCCACTACATGGGTCATGAGAGGTCAGGATAAATATAAAAGAGCATAAGGAGCAACTAATAAGTAATTCTCGGTACTTGGGAGCAGTTTTGAAAGCCGACAGATGAGACTGTGATGAGTCGCCGGAAGAGGAGCGAGACGTCTCCTGATAATTTAAATCAGAAGAATTAAGTTCTTGGCGGACCCGCCAGAGGATAAGAAGAGTTTAAATCAGGGATGACCTCGTTTCGACGTTTCCGGGGAGTGTTTGGTATGTCGAAAGACAATTCTTCACCACCACTGGTCCGGGTCTATCGCCGGTTCTTGTGCTGCTGTTGCTTCAAAAGAATGTGAGGATCCAGTTGAGCTAAAGGGTGTGAAAAGCTTACTTTCTGGGTCACTCTTCGAATTTTCTGTCTTGGCAAAGGCTCGGAGTCGGAGGAAATGATAGTTACCTCTTCATCACCAGCTTCAATGGTACCCGTGTCATCCTGATGATTATCAATGTCAATAAGATGGTTGAAAAAGGAGCCAAGGGAATCAAGGGCTACCTCCAACTCAGAGCTGTCGTTCAGTTCAAACAACTCGGAAGTACCAGATCTCTTCCCCTTCTTCTTGGCGGCTTTCTTGGCTTTCCTGGCCCTTTTGGTAGCTTCATGGTCATTCTTCTTCTTACAAAATCATCGTCAGCCTGAGAAATTCATCAAAGTTGAGTTAATAGAAGATATAAATGACGAAGGTAAGGTAAGTAATTTAAAGACTCACCTTTGGTGCCGGGTTAGATGTGCAGAAAGGGTCTAGGCCCACTTTGCTACAGTCTGCTAGGTCTTCGTTCAGAAGGGACTTTGTCATTTCATTGATGGCATCGCCAGTTAAAAGCATGGAGTTGTGGCATAGTGGATCCTTTTTGGTACCCGTGTAGGTACACATTAAGTCGGTTCGGCGACTCAATGGTATGATCTGCCAGGCAACCTAGCATCGAACCAAGTCGATACAAGTTAAGTCGTTTCCCAGCAGCGCCTTGACCTTGGCGATAGTGGGGGCGAGCTTTTTACGTTCATCAGCGGTAAGCTTCTCAGGAAGATTGTGTTTGGAGTCAAGACGCTAGGCCCGGTAACCTGGCAGTGGATTCTCGCTAGCCGGAGAAGTGTCTTGGCAATAAAACCATGTCTGGTTCCAATCTTTTGGGTGACTCGGCAAGCAAGCATAAGGAAAGATGGCATCTCTTCTCCGTTGAATTGAGATTCCACCAAGTTCCAAGCCGGGTCCGTTTGTAAACTCATTTTCGCAGTTTAAGTAAAAATAGTCCCTGAACAGTTCGACACTGGGCTCCTCTTGAAGGTATACTTCACAGAACACTTGGAAGTTGCAGATATTTGACACGGAATTGGGTCCAATGTCTTGAGGATGAAGTTCAAAGAAGTGCATAACATCTCAGAAATATTTTGAACCGGGCGGTGAGAAGCCCTGGTTCATGTGATTAGTAAAAAACAATGACTTCACCATCTTTTGGCTGAGGTTTGTCTTCTTCTGGATCAGGGGCACGATAATGCATGACAGTCTTTTATGGTAAATAGCTAGTTTTTACAAAGTCCTTAAGCGTGTCTTCAGTGACAATGGAGCGAACCCAGTTACAGGAAGTCAATGTCTTCGGCAGCATGATGAAG
The DNA here is from genome assembly GCF_002162155.2 of Triticum dicoccoides. Taxonomy (NCBI): domain Eukaryota; kingdom Viridiplantae; phylum Streptophyta; class Magnoliopsida; order Poales; family Poaceae; genus Triticum; species Triticum dicoccoides. Next base: position 431,213,047 of record NC_041385.1, on the reverse strand, counting down.
AAAGAAGCCTGAAAGAAAAGAATAATTTTGCCGGTTTAAGTTGAAAGAAAACACTACAACACATATTCAGCGTGGCGACTTAAAAGGGGCCTAATGGAATATGATTAGTTATAACTGGTGAGGTAAGCCGCCATGACAATATTGCCTGATAAGATCTCTCAAGAAGGAAAAATTTTGCTAAGTGCGGGACAAACAGGTTTCACACACTGAAACTATAATTTTGGATCAGTGGCAGTTCAAAAAGTGCAGTAAAATCTAAAACTTAAAAGCGGCTGAGGGAGTCCAGGATAATGGGGTATCCGGACAGCCGGACTATATTCATCGTCCGGACTGTAGAAGCGTCAAGATACAAGACTCAAGACTTCGGCTCGTGTCCGGATGGGACTCTCCTTTGCATGGAAGACAAGCTTGGCGATCCGGATATTATGTTTCCTTCCATGTAAACCGACCCCATGTAAACCCTAGATCTTCGGTGTCTATATAAACTTGAGAGCATGGTCCTTAGAAAGCCGATCACAATTACAATGATACCATCATAGGCTAGCTCTTAGGGTTTAGCCTCTATGATCTCGTGGTAGATCTACTCTTGTATTCCACATATCTTCAATATTAATCAAGTAGGAAGTAGCGTTTTACCTCCATCGAGAGGGCCCGAACCTGGGTAAACATTGTGTCCCTTACTTCCTGTTACCATCAGCCTAAGATGCACAGATCGGGACCCCCTACCCGAGATCCGCCGGTTTTGACACTGACATTGGTGCTCTCATTGAGAGTTCCTCTGTGTCGTCGCTTTGAGGCTTGATGGCGTCTTCAATCATCAACAACACGGTCCAGGGTGAGACTTTTCTCCCGGACAGTTCTTTATGTTCGGCGGCTTCCCACTGCGGGCTAATTTTCTTGGCCAGTTGGAGCAGATCAACACCTTCGCCCCTGGCCACCAGATCAGGTTTGGAAACTTGAACTACATGGTGGATATCTGCGGAGACTTGATCTTTGACGAATTCGAGCCTGCGCCAGGAACGCCGGACATCCATGACGAGCACGGCCTAGACCTGCTGTCGGACAGTGCCCGGGGCATCATCCCCGAAGCAGCCTTGGATCTAAATCCAGGGCAGGTTGCGTTGCCTATGGACGGAGGGCTGGACCCCGCTCCATAGGCCGCACACTTATCGGTGGTAGAGCCGAACACGGGTCCCACCGTTGTGGAGGCCTATAACACCGGACCCCCAGACTCACATCCGGTTGTTGGTCTTGGTCCACTCACTCTCAAGCCAGCCGAGCCAGGTTGGGCTCCGGTAATGGAGTTTACCTCTACGGACATCTTTCAGCACTCGCCCTTTGGCGACACACTGAGCTTCATGAAGTCTCTCTCTTTGTCAGGAGACTCTGGGCCGAACTATGTCCGGCCCGAGTGAGAAGCAGGCGACAAAGGAATTCGGCGCCCACCCACCACCCACTTCATTGCCACGATCGAAGAATTAACCGACGTGCTTGACTACGTAGACATCGACGGTATGGACGACGATGCAGGAGAGGCTCCAGAATCCCTGGAGCACGGGACTACTACCTTGTCACACGATATATACATGGTAGATACGCCCAATAAGGACGACAACCCGGACGATAAAACACCTGGGAAAAAGCCAAAGAGGCGGCGCAGACGCCGCTCAAAGTCCCGCAATGGCAAAAACAGCGACAAGAGCGCAAGATGGGTTGATATACCCGCAAACTTCGAAAGCAATAATGACCACATGAACCCAGCGATGGAGCAGGACGAGCCAGGTCATGCCAAATCAAGTTCGGAGCAAATGCCCGATCAACATGATCTGGAGGGACGATCTCAGGATGCCGCCCCAGAACAGGAAGATAGTCCGGACGACGATGCGTTCATCATCCCGTACGAACAAGTGGAATGAGACAACCTCCACAAAAAGCTTATGGCCACCGCAAGAAGTCTAGAAAAGCAGAAGCAACGGCTCAAGCGCGCAGGAAAAGCTAAGTCGCAGATGGAATAAGGTGCTAGACACTGAGAAAGATATGGCGACGACCGCCATACGAAAAGCTATCCGAAGCACAAGATACTGCCAGAATTCGACGACACGGCCGTTCCACCAAAAGAAAATTCGACCAAGAAACCAGACGTACCGCCTCACAACCATAACAGAGCGGCAGCGGCCACTGCGCATGATCGACGCGAGCATCCGGATAAAAAGACAGGTGCAGCCAGGTCCATGTATGGATCTAGAAGACACACCCCAGCGGAGGACTATGGTCACCCAAACACTCATAAAAGTGAGATACCAGTTCGGAATCAACCCAGGACACAACAACACCCAACTAGATGCCACAATGCATCCAGATATAGAGGGGCTGCTCACCCCCTGTGCTTCACCAAAGAAGTACTGGACCATGAATTCCCACAAAGCTTTAAACCTGTGAACATAGAAGCATATGAAGGCACGACAGACCCAGGGGTCTGGATCGAGGATTTTATCCTGCATATTCACATGGCTCGTGGGGATGACCTCCACGCCATCAAATACCTTCCCCTCAAGTTGAAGGGACCAGCTCGACACTGGTTGAAAAGCCTCCCCAAAAACTCAATTGGGAGTTGGGAGGAACTCGAAGACGCTTTTATGGCCAATTTTCAAGGGACTTATGTCTGGCCTCCGGATGCAGACGATCTAAGTCACATAATCCAATAGCCCGAAGAGTCCGCCCGCTAGCTTTGGAATAGATTCCTCACTAAGAAGAATCAAATTGTCGACTGTCCGGACGCCGAAGCCTTAGCGGCTTTCAAACATAGCATCTGTGACGAATGGCTTGACCGACACCTCGGCCAAGAAAAGCCAAGGACAATGGCAGCCTTAACAAGCCTTATGACCCGCTTTTGCGCGGGTGAGGATAGCTGGTTGGCCCGTAAAGGCACCAGCGTCCCCAGCACATCCGAACTAAGGGATGGCAACGGGAAGCCACGGTGTAATAAAAACAAACGCCAAAACAAGGAAGAGAGCCCGGATAGCACGACGGTTAACGCCGGATTCAGGGGATCTCAACCTGATCATAATAAGAAGCCATTCAAAGGCACTAAAGACGGACTGTCCGGTCTGAATAGAGTCCTGGACAGACTATGCCAAATTCATGGCACCATGGAAAAACCTGCAAACCACACCCATAGAGATTGCTGGGTCTTCAAGCAGGCCAGCAAATTAAACGCCAAACACAAGGGGAGGGGCACACCAAGCGAAGACAAGGATGAACCTCACCAGCCGAACACTGGGGTACAGAAAAAATTCCCGCCAGAGGTTAAAACAGTAAACATGATCCACGCGACTTGCACATCCACGAGAGGGCATAAACGCGCGCCCATAGAAGCGCACGATGTAGAGCCCGTCGTACCCACGTCTCAGTACTGGATGTCTCATCCAATCACTTTCGATCACATGGACGGCCGAACTAGTATTTGGCGCGGAGGATCATAGGCCTTGGTGCTTGACCCACTAATCGACGGATACCGTTTCACCCGTGTCCTCATGGACGGCGGTAGTGGGCTCAATTTAATATACAAAGACATTGTCCGCAGAATGGGGATAGACCCATCCAGAATTAAACAAAGCAACACCACCTTTGAAGGGGTGATACTAGGCGTTGCAGTCTGCGCTAGGGGCTCCGTTGTGCTGGAAGTAACATTCGGCTCCCCAGGCAACTCCAGAAGCGAAGAGCTGCTCTTCACTATCGCACCCTTCCAAAGCAGCTATCATGCATTGCTAGGAAGGACGGCCTTCGCCCGCTTGAACGCATTGCTGCATTATGGCCACCTTACTCTCAAGATGCCCGATCCCCGTGGCGTCATCTCCGTTAGCAGAATCATAAAGCGCCCTTCACGCGCAGAGGAATACGCGACGGCCCTGGCGGCCGGACTATAAGCGGCCTCTAGTTTTAGAAAACATGATTGGTCATTACGACCACCGACACGGTTAGACAAGTCCGGTAGCCCGGATAAATTCAAACAAGGCACTATATATGTAATCCCATAAGGGAAACCAGCGGCTGTCTATATTTAATGCAGCCCCACGCTTTGCTCGACCTTATTGGCAGGCCAACAGTTTACACTCTTATTACTGATCGCATACTTACGTTGCACCCTCCTACGAGTTTTTCTTTTTTGCAGACAACGTTCGCGCGATACCCTTCTAGGATACGGCACAATGGAGACAAAGGCGCAGCCGTGCAGCAGGGCCCCGTACAACAGGTTTCTTTTTAGATTAAGCCCCTGTGTAAACCTTTTTACTGCCTCTTGTTGTTTAACCATCCCATGGGTTCTATACCCACAGAGGATACTGCCGTTTTTGGCATTTGGCCACGGCAGACTAAATTGCACGTACCTAGAAATAAAGTGCTTAAAATAGGCTCTTGTCAGCCTATCTTCTTTTACAAAAGACCGAATACCCTTGGGAGTGTTCGGCGTCACGAGTTTGGCCGTATATGCATCAGCTCTGAATCATGTCTTTGGTCAAACTGTTGGGTTTGCCCGGCTCCTGGGTTTGCCGCCATACGTTCCTCTATCATCCGGCTAAGGCAGGACAAAGGAGAACTACTGCGATTGTGCCCTGGTTATTTTGGATGAGCGCCTCAGTAGAGAAAGCCGAAAACTGACCGTCATGATACAGCGAGAGATTGTTCAACCACTCGAAGACTCACCGGAATCCCTAAAGATTCCTCCGCCTTAAAGAAGGACCGTTTCCCGGCCATGTACACACGCGCCCGTATTCGGATGCATGTGGAGGTACCAGGGGCTACATAGTAGCCCCACCATTAGACTCCCATGACTAAGCGAAAGTGTTACAGCTATATAGTCCGGTTGCCTAGTTCGGCGTGCGATCACCTCCTTAACGGACCAAGACGTTGGATCAAGTGTGATTATGCATATTTTTTCGCCAACACCCCCGCATTGTCCGCGAGGGGGCTGAAGCCAACGACTGCTATCTTTGAGACTACTTATACATATAAGAATAGCCACGAAGGGAGGACAATCATACTTCCGGGCACAAGTATAAACATAGCCTCATAATTAAACTAAACATTGTTTTCTACAATGATTCAACTTATCACTCGAATAAAACACTCTTCGAGCACTGCGCCTCTATTAGGCAGGCACCTTCTGTGACTTGCGCCAAGTAGTGCTCGGCCGGATGTTGGACTCCCGCCGGATCCTGGCTCGCTATTATAGTGGCCTCCATATCCGTCCAGTACGCTTTAACACGGGCTAGAGCCATCCGCGCACCCTCTATGCACGCCGACCTTCTCAGGGCGTCAATCCGGGACACGGCTCCATGGAATTGTTGCACCAAACCAAAGTAGTTGTCCGGCTTAGGCCCCTTTGGCCAAAGATGGTCTATCACAGACCGCATTGCAAGTCCGGACAGCCTATGGAGCTCCGCCATAGCAGCCATCTTCTCATTCAGTGGCAGCGGGCGAGTGGGAGCATTGAACTGCGACCAGAAAAGCTTCTGCACTTCTTCATCGCCTTGACCCACGAAGAACTTGACAGGATCAGCTGTACTATTAGCCAAGACCGCATATGTGTCTGCAGGACTCATGCGACCCGCCAGGGGAGCATACTTCGGATCCAAGGACTTTGTCCGCAGTAAGTACGAGCCCCCAGCCACGATTTTGTCAGCTTGTTGGAGCTCCTCCTGCATACTCTGGATCTCGGTCCGCATCTCCTTGGCAGCATTATGTGCCTTGTACAGCTTGGCCGAACTAGCCTTATTCTCCTTCTCAAGGAGTGTGTACCGGTTAGCGGCATTTTTTTAACTTTTCAGCCATTTCGGCTATCTTTTCCTCGCTTCGGCGACGAGCAGCCTGTTCGGCTCTCAACTCTTCGTCCGCCTTTAGGGCAGCCGCATTGGTAGCTCGAGCCTGTTCCTTGGCTTGAGCAAGTTCCGCCCTCAGGGCCTCCATGGCAACGGCACCATCTGTAGTGCACATATATTGCATTAACATTATGCCGCTTTGGCATTTTCTTACACATTATAATAAAAACCAAGCACATACCCTAGGACTGCTCAAGCCGTTTATTCACCAGTGTGATATCAGCATCGATGGATCCGATTTGCCTCCTTAGCTCGGCAACTACGATAGACTGGTCGGCTGCCGAATCCTTGTATACCTGCGCACATGTACGGTGCAGCCATCAGTATACGATCCCCCATTTGCCACCTATGGCGTGCAACCAGTGTCTCAGGGGCTATTATCTATAGGGAGCACACCTAGCGCGTGCCTCATAACCAAAAAGTTGTGCATTTTTGTTACATACCATAAAGCCTTTGAGCAGGTTTGTGAATGCCTCATTCAAACCGCTGGTAGCAGATGAAATCCTCATGAGCACCATGCTCATTAAAGAGCGGTGCTCCTCCGAGAGCACGGCTTGCTCCAGGCGGCTCGTCAGTATGTCCGGCCGAACACTGAACTGCGCCGGACCCTTCCCATCGCCCCCGTAGGAGCCGAAAGCTCCGGGCTTAGGGCGGCTGACGTGTTCGCCTCTAGCTTCGGCAGATCCGAACTCCTCCGTGAAGACACCTCCGTGTCGCCCGCTTCATGAGGCGGGGAGTTGTTCGCTCTCCATCATCTCTGGACGAAGGTCCCCCGAAGATGAACTCTGTTGAGAAGAGCTGCTCGTCGGACTGCAAAAGACGAAGTCCTAGTTATGGATCTCGGAGTGACATCTCACCTTCGAATTAATGAATGACTTATGACTCGTTGGAGGGCTGGCTCGTTGGTGGGCATGACGTGGTGAGGGCGCCCGTCGCGGTAGAGCCCCTTGGTGATGTTTTCTTCCCTTGCTTGGGCGTCTCCGCCTCCAAATCTTCGGAGGCGGCCCTCTTCTTCCCGTGTGGGGAGGAGGTTTTGACCTTCCCTTCCCAACTATCCTCCATAGGAGGGCTAGCGATTTTCCCGGTCTGGATGCGCAGCGCATGAAGTTCGGCTTCATTGCCCTTTCCTTCGTCCTTCTCTGAAGGGATTTTGCTGAGCGCCCGGTCCAGCATCTTTGCAATGGTGGGACCAGGCGAGCCTTCAGGAAGTGGTGCCAGACACCTGATTCTCTTCTCCTTGTCAAGCCATTCTTGGTCGCCGAGGGAGTGTTAGAATAACAATCATGGTAAATATAAATGGAGTGTCCGGCTTTAAGGTTACTTACTTGGGCATCTAGGCGATTGCAGCTTAGGCTCGCATCCTGGGTGGTGCCTGGACACTTTGCTTGTGGTCCGAAGAATAATTTACACATTCCTTCGAGCTTCAGGCTGAATAAGTGCTTAATAGTCCGCGGACCCTCCGGATTAAACTCCCACATATGGAGAGGCCGACGTTTGCACGGCAATATCCGTCGGACTAACATTACTTGAATTATGCTGACAAGGTTTATGTCCCTCCCAATAAGCTCCCGGATCCGATTCTGCAGTTCTGGTACATCGCCAGCAGGCCCATAACTCCGCCCCACATCGATCCAAGACGCCAACTATGATGGAGGGCCTGAGCAGAACTCGGTGGCAGCTACCCACTTTGTGCCTCTGGGAGCAGTGACATAGAACCATCTCCGTTGCCATACGTCGGACACTTCCGGAAAATAATCCTCTGGCCATGGGGCATCGATGTTCCTGCTTATTATGGCGCCTCCGCACTCCGCATGTCGCCCCTCGATCATCTTCGGCTTCACATTTAAGGTCTTTAGCCATAAGCCGAAGTGTGGGTTGACGTGGAGAAAAGCCTCGCACACGATAATGAAAGACAAGATATGGAGGATGGTGTCTGGAGCGAGATCATGGAAATCCAAGCCATAATAGAACATGAGCCCCCTCACAAAGGGGTCGAGGGTGAGGCCTAGGCCTCGGAGGAAGTGAGGAGTAAACACGACGCTCTCATTGGGCTCCGGCATGGGGATGACTTGCCCCGGAGCAGGAAGCCTGTGCTGGATATCAGCAGTCAGGTATCCAACCTCCCTCAGCTTCGCAATATCCTCCTCCTGAATCGAGGAGGCCACCCACCTGCCTGCTGCGTCAGATCCGGACATACTGGAGGATCTGGGGTGCTGGAGCTTAGGTTATGAGCGATGGAGCTCGAGGTGCGAGAAGGAGCAGGAGAGGTGGAAACGAGGCGTAGTCCTTGACCCCTTTATAAAAGGGATGAATACCAAGGGTCCTCAACGTGACCGCTTGAGACTTATCTAAAAAGAAACAGGGAATTATACCAACAGTCGCCGTGGGGTCACATATGCCCATATTGATGAAACATCCCGTGTTAAGAGGGAGACGATATTTTCTTTGGCAGGACATGCCGATAAAACCGCCTCGCAACGTGAGTCGAGGTGGAGAAGGAAACGTTGGTTCGTGTTGGACCAGGTCAAGATGCAAGGGCATGACGTACGAAGATTGCCAGCAGAACAGATTTATACTAAGGGTGTGTGAAGATCATCTTGCAGATCCGGACACAACCTACGTGTTCGATAATCACCTTGGAGTATTCGGAGGAGGAACCCGCCTTGCAATTCCGAAGACAAGACTGCGCGCTGGAATCATCGTCATTGAAGACTGGTTTAGGGGCTACTGAGGGGGTCCTGGATAAGGGGGTATCCGGACAGCCGAACTGTATTCATCGTCCGGACTATAGAAGCGTCAAGATACAAGACTCAAGACTTCGGCTCGTGTCCGGATGGGACTCTCCTTTGCGTGGAAGACAAGCTTGGCGATCCGGATGTTATGTTTCCTTCCTTGTAAACCGACCCCATGAAAACCCTAGCTCTCTGGTGTCTATATAAACCGGAGAGCATGGTCCTTAGAAGGCCGATCACAATTACAATCATACCATCATAGGCTAGCTCTTAGGGTTTAGCCTTTACGATCTCGTGGTAGATCTACTCTTGTATTCCACATATCTTCAATATTAATCAAGCAGGAAGTAGGGTTTTACCTCCATCGAGAGGGCCCGAACCTGGGTAAACATTGTGTCCCTTGCTTCCTATTACCATCAGCCTAAGACGCATAGATCGGGACCCCCTGCCTGAGATCCGCTGGTTTTGACACCGACAGCGGCAGCAGAGGAGTTCATGGGCTCTAGTGAGATATTCTATGAAGGAAAAGGTCTGTTGGCATTAAAAGCAAGGGCTAAAACTTCTACTGCGCGAGTGATATGCTATATTCAGATCAAAAACTACTAGGGTTGAAGAGGAAGGTGAAGAGCAACGAAGAATGGCGAGGAACAACGAAGAACATACTAACCCTAATGCGGATCTGGAACATAGGAAGGCGACCACTTTCATATGCAGATGAGACTGCGGCGGAGCGCCGGCGTTCTCTGGTCCCGTTCAAGTCGATGCAGTGGCCAAGGGCAAGGAGGATGGTGAGCTTCGCGGCGGCGGCGGAGGAGCTCAAAGTGGCAGATGACTCACGAGAGGAGGAGGAAGACGAGAAGGAAAGGGGAAGAATGAAAAGAGGTTGTCTGACCCTATTTATAAGGAGGAGGGTGAACAGGTAGGCGCAAAAACGAGGAGGTTAAAGGAATGATTATCCAGTGGTGCGGACGCCTCGATTTTCGAAAAGGTCATTAAAGATAAGGATCAGTTAAGATATGTTGGATATTGTGTAAAATTAAGTGGTAGATGACGTCATGGCAGGTTACCACAATCCCAAGAGGTGATGTCATGGAGGGTTATGAGTTCTATCACAAATGAATAAGGGAAGATTTTTCCTAAGTGTTGAAGATTGACATGAACAATTTCAAATCAACCTGGGGCCTAATGTTGGGGATATAACTATTAGGTATGACCCGCCTAGGAGGGATCGGGTTATACCTATGGCGGTTCATCAATATGAAGCCCATGAGGATATTGAATATGGCGGTTCACAGGCAAGGGCCCAAGTCCCAAGGGCGACTTAAGGCCCGTAGGAGTAAACCACCATATGTGCAAGACTTGTATTGTAAGGCATGTATAGTTAGTCACTGAGCCGGACACATTATCTATGATCCGGCCGGGACTCCGTAAGATGCTGGGCGTCAACCTATGTATATAAAGGGACGACCCGGCGGCGGTTCAGGGCAAGAAACAAGAGATCGAAAGCTAGGTCAAGTGTATTCGCTCCCTGGTAATCGAGACATAAGCAATACCACCTCAAACTGGATTAGGCCCTTACCTTCCCCACAAGGGGCCGAACCAGTATAAACTCATGTGTCCTTTGTCCCGTTTAACCCCTTTAAGCTAACCTAGATGCAATGGCTTCACGACTAGTCCTCACACTAGGACATCTTCCGTGACTATTCCACGACAATTTCTACACAAAAAACAACACCACGGTAGTTCTACTAAAAACAACGTCAGTCCGGGTTAGTTCTATGCAGATCATACCAAAACCATATAAAATTGTTGTAAACATGGCATGAATACTTCATAAATTATAGATATGTTGGAGACATATCAGCATCCCCAAGCTTAATTCCTACTCGTCCTCGAGTAGGTAAATGATAAAAGAAAAAATTTATGAAGTGTGAATCCTAGCAAAGTGCACAAGTTTGATCAATGATAATTTCAATCACTTTTCCTACCATCATAACATCAATTCTTTCTTATAAAACTTCTCATGTTATAGTAGCAACCAATTCACATGTTAAGGTTCAAACAATGAATTCTCTTGAAACTCAACAACCTATGTTCTCAGTCACCAAACAATTGTAATTCAACTTGTTCAACAAAGTCTAAGTAAGAGATCCACATACTCAACCATTGTATAGTCTACTATGATTGCTAACACTCACCGCATACACATTAGCCAAACATTTCAACCGGACACATAGAAAGATAGGGGCTTATAATTTTGCCTCCCAACGTATTCAACTTAAGGGTGATGTCAACAATAATAACTCATGCTACCCATATCCAACTGGATATATGTTCCTAGATCTTTCCTCACCACATGATGCTTGCCAAAAGATAAAAATAAAAAGGAATAGAGAGAAAAACTTTGACACTTTGCATAAAAGTAAATACTGAAAAGTAAAAGATAGGCCCTTCGCAGAGGGAAGCAGAGGTTACCATGCGCTTATTTGTTTGTATGCACAACCCCTTAGTGCAAAAGAACATCACATTATATTTCCCCTTGTGATAGAAACATTTTATTCTTTGCCATCACAAGTTCGTACAACGCTCAATTTTCTCTTACACTAAATGATCTAACACTTTTAGAAGCAATTTTTATTACCTTATTGCATGGATGACAACTTACTTGAAGGATCTTGCTCAATCCATAGGTCGGTATGGTGGATGATACGTCTCCAACGTATCTATAATTTATGAAGTATTCATGCCATGTTTATAATATTTCCACATGATTTTGGTATGATTTGATTGGAACTAACCTGGATTGACGTTGTTTTCCGCAGAACTACCGTGGTGTTGTTTTTGTGCAGAAATAAAAGTTCTCAGAATGCGCTGAAAATCAATGGACATTCTTTTTGGAAAATATAAAAAATACTGGAACAAAAATCTACCGAAGGGGAGTCCCGAGGGGCTCACGAGGGTGGAGAGCGTGCCCCTGTGCCTCGTGGACTCCTTGTCGGGCCCCTTGACTTGTCCTCGATGCCAACCTCTTCTATAAATACCCAAACCTCCAGAAAATAACCTAGATCGGAAGTTCCACCGCCGCAAGCCTCTGTAGCGACGAGAAATCAATCTAGGCCCTCTCTGGTACCCTGCCGGAGGGGGCCATCATCAACGGAGGGCCATGTGGAAGGATCTCGGAGGGGCCATCATCGCCATGAAGGCCAAGGACTAGAGGGAGAACCTCTCCCCATCTAGGGGGGAGGCCATGGAGGAGGAAGCATAAGGGGGAGAACCTCTCCTCCTCTCTCTTGGTGGATTCGGAGTGCTATCGGGAGGGCAATCATCGCCGCGATGATCGTCTTCATTAACATCACCATCGTCATCACCATCCTCATCTCTTTTACACGGTCCAGTCTCCCGCACCCCGTTGTAATCCCTACTTGAACATGGTGCTTTATGCCACATATTATGATCCAATGATGTGTTGCGAGCCTATGATGTTTTGAGTAGATATCTTTTGTCTTTGGGTTGATTGATGATCTAGATTGGTATGAGTTGTATGTTTTATTTTTCTGCTGTCCTATTGTGCCCTACGCGTCCCGCAAGCGTGAGGGACTCCCACTGTAGGGTGTTGCAATATTTTTATGATTCGCATATAGTGGGTTGCTTGAGTGACAGAAGCATAAACCCGAGTAAGGGGGTTGTTGCGTATGGGATAAAGGGGACTTGATGCTTTAATTCTATGGTTGGGTTTTACCTTAATGATCTTTAGTAGTTGTGGATGCTTTCTAGAGTTCTAATCATAAGTGCATATGATCCAAGAAGAGAAAGTATGTTAGCTTATGCCTCTCCCTCATATAAAATTGCAGTGACGACCACCGGTCTTGTTAACAATTGCATAGGATAATTCCGCACACCAACCCATCATTATTCCACACTCTCTATTTATAATATTTAGTAATATATTCTAAATTTATGATCACAGCACCTACTTTTTTATTTTAGCTCTCCGATATCACGCAAAGTTATCCTCTTCATACCCACAACATAGTTGTATTTCTCGTTTCTAGTTGGAAGCATACGTTCGGTGTACGTAGAGTCATATCAGTGGCAGATAAGACTTGAGAGAATATTGATCTTACATCTAGCTCCTTGTGGGTTCGACACTCCATACTTATCACTTCCACCTTTGGGAATTGCTACGATGATTCCCTGCACTTGGGGATTATCAAGCTCTTTTCTGGCACCGTTGCCGGGGAGCAATAGCGTGGGGTTGATATTCTCGTGTGTGCTTATTTACTTTCTTCACTAAGTAGTTTTTGTTTTCCCTTTTTGTTTTGCTTAGTTGTGGGTGGAACATACAAAAAAATCAAAAAAATGAAAATACAAAAAGGTGCACTTGCCTCATATGCCTAAAAAGTTTTTCAAAAAGAGAAGTGATTGGAAAGTTATGCATTGGAGAAGTGAGCGTCGACCTTGAGCACTTTTGTTCATGCTCATGGAAACAATGTAGAATTTTTCAAGGAATTTTCTCTGTAAATAATTATCCCCTTGTATATATCCTTTCTATTATAAAAATAATGTGTCAAGCTTTGGTTTTAGGATGATTAGATTGCTTGTTTACTATGTGCAGTACAAAAACAGAAACTTTGGTTGTAGCGCGTGAATTTCTGGAGTTACAGAAGTTTACTAAATTTCAAGATTACTACAGACTGCCCTGTTTTTGACAGATTCTGTTTTCTATGTGTTGTTCGCTTATTTTGATGAATCCATTGGTAGTATCGGGGGGTATGAACCATCGTGAAGTTGGAATACAGTAGATATTACACCAATATAAATTAAGAATGAGTTTGCAACAGTACCTAAAGGTAGTGATTTGCTTTATTATACTAACAGTTCTCACAAAGTTTTTGTTAAGTTTTTTGTGGATGAGGTGTTCAAAGAACAAGGAGTTACCGATGTGAGACAAATAAAGAGAGGCAAGAGTTCAAGCTTGGGGATGCCCAAGGCACCCCAAGTAAATATTTCAAGTATACTCAAGCATCTAAGCTTAGGTATGCCCTGGTTGGCATCCCATCATTCTTGTTCAAGAATTATCGGTATACCTCGGTTTCTGTTTTGTTCACATGATTTGTGTCCTTTGTGTTTTTCTTTTTCTTTAGGAACCATGCTAGTATGAGATAGCCCTTCAATGATATTATAGAATGCCCCATGAACTTCATTTATATCTTTTGGAGTATGAATAATAATATCATCTAAAGTGGGTTTGGAAGAGTGTCAACTTTAGGAATTAGTGATCCCACTATTTTGGAGGGTGTTGAATCTTAGTGTGATATTTATGAAAGTGGATTTGGAAGAGTCTCAACTTTAGTTAGTAATGATTCCACTATTTCGGAAGAGGTTCCAATTGATTATGAGAACAAAGTTGCTATCTATGATGATTATTGTGATGAAATGTATGCTATAAAGAATAATGTTAACCATGAAACTTGTCATCATGATTTAAATTTTCAATTGGATTATGCCTCACATGACAGTTATTTTGTTGAGTTTGCTCCCACTATTCTGAATGAGAAGAATTTTTCTTATGTGGAGAGTAGAAAATTTTCTATGGTTGTAGATCCTGAAAAGAATGCTTTATGTGATGGAATATTGTTGAAATAATTCATGATGGTACTGAAAATTATTATGAGGGGGGAATACATGCTTGTAGGAGTTGCAATAATATCAAGTTTCCTCTCTATGTGCTTAAAGTTTTGAAGTTATACTTGTTTTTCCTTCCTATGCTAGTTGATTCCTTTTTCATAAGTTGTGTGCTCACAAAATCCCTAGGCATAGGAAGTGGATTAGGTTTAAATGTGCTAGTCATATTTTTCATGATGCTCTCTTTATGTTTCAATTCTTATCTTTTATGTGAGCATCATTGAAATCATCATGCCTAGCTAAAAGGCATTAAAGAAAAGCGCTTGTTGGGAGACAACCCAATATTTAACCTTACTGTTTTTGTGTGTTCACATGATTAAGATACTGTATTAGTAATGTTTTATAGCTTTTGTTTCAATAAATTGCCAAGTAAGACCTTTGGGAAGACTTGGGTGAAAGTTAATGTGATCTTGCTGTAAAAAACAAAAACTTTGCGCTAACGAGATTAGCTGTCATTTTTTACAGAAGAGTGATTTTGAGTTGATTCTTTTTGCATAAGATTAATAAACAAATTCCTCACATCCACCATTTTATTTCATAATTGTTGGAGTAGAAGAAGTATGGTTTCTGTTAAGATCATTACAGACTGTGATGTTTCTCACAGTTTCTGTTTTCATTGCATAGTTTGCTTGTTTTCTAGTTTCTATGGCTTATATTTCTCAATATAAATTGTAGAAATGATGTTGTACAGTAGGAATTGTGTGAGACCAATTATGAATCTTGTCTTTGACAGTACCAAAGTGAATGATTTACTCTTTATCATACTAACCCATCTCACGAAGTTCCGTTAAGTTTTGTGTGATTGAAGTTTTCAAGTTTTGGGTGAGATATCGATATGAGGAGAATAAGAAAGAACCTAAGCTTGGGGATGCCCAAGGCACCCCAAGGTAATATTCAAGTAAGACTTAAGATCCTAAGCTTGGGATGCCCCGGAAGGCATCCCCTCTTTCGTCTTCAAAACTATCAGTATACCTTACTCGGAGCTATATTTTTATTCGTCACATGATATGTGTTTTGCTTGGAGCGTATTTTCATTTTAGTTGCTGTTTGAATAAAATCATTAGATCTGAAATATTAAATGAAAAATAATCCTCCCATGGCTAGTTAATTATTTGACTACTCAGTGTTCTTCACTTATTTCTTTTTGGAGTAGTTTGTCATTTACTCACGTGCTTCACGTATATCCTATGAGTAAATGGTCGAATGAATTGAATATCATAAATCTGAATTTATATATATGTTTCATATGCTTATAACATGGGGAGTAATGACTTCACACATAATAAGTATAGGTCATAAACTTATTGAAAGTTAGCAAACACAGAATTGGTCACTTGAACAATTCTTGAAAGGATATTAAGGGAAGAGAGGTTTCACATATTAATATACTATCTTGGACATCTTTTGTAATTGTGATCACTCATTAAAATATGACATGCTAAAAGGTTGATGTTGGACAAGGAAGACAACTTAATGGGTTATGTTTTCTTATATCCGAAACGTTATATTATCTTGCATCATCCAACATGTTGAGCTTGCCTTTCCCTCACATGCTATCCAAATTCTTTGCACCAAGTAGAGATACTACTTGTGCTTCCAAATATCCCTTAAACAAGTTTTTCCATGAGAGTCCACCATACCTACCTATGGATTGAGTAAGATCCTTCAAGTAAGTTCTCATCGTGCATGCAATAAAAATTGCTTCTTAAATATGTATGATCAATTAGTGTGAAGAAAATAAGATTTATATGAACTTGTGATAGGGAAGAAATAAAAGCGATGGATTGCATAATAAAGGTCTTTATCACAAGCGACAATATAAAGTGACGTTCTTGTGCATTAAGATTTTGTGCATCCAACTATAAAAGCGCATGACAACCTATGCTTCCATCTGCGAAGGGCCTATTTTTTACTCTTATCTTCTACCCTTATACAAGAGTCATGGTGTTCATCACCTTTCCTTTTTACACTTTTTCGTTTGGCAAACACTTTGTGTTGGAGCGATCCGGATACATATATCCACTTGGATGTAGGTTTTCATAAATTATTATTGTTGACATTACCCTTGAGGTAAAAGGTTGGGAGGCGAAACTATAAGCCCCTATCTTTCTCTGTGTCGGATTAAAACTTTGAACCCATAAATATCACATGAGTGTTAGCAATTGTGAAAGATTAAATGATAGTTGAGTATGTGGAGTTTGCTGAATCAAAGCTCTTACATAGACCCTTGCCGAAAATAAGATGAATTGCAATTGTTTGATGACTAAGAGCATGGTTTGTTAGTTTTCAAGAAAGTTTATGATCTATACTTTAACATGTGAATAACTTGTTACTTGATCATGAGAAGTTTTATGAGTTGAGCTATTGTTATGATATATAATGATGCTAGAAAAAGTGATTGAAACTATCATTGATCAAACTTAAGCACTTGCTAGCATTCAAACTTCATAAATTATTTCTTTTATCATTTACCTACTTGAGGACGAGTAGGAATTAAGCTTGGGGATGTTGATACGTCTCCAACGTATTTATAATTTATGAAGTATTCCAGCCATGTTTATAATATTTCCACATGATTTTGGTATGATTTGATTGGAACTAACCCGGACTGACACTGTTTTCAGCAGAACTATCGTGGTGTTGTTTTTGTGCAGAAATAAAAGTTCTTGGAATGCGCTAAAAATAAACCGAGATTTTTTGGAAAATATAAAAATATTGGAACAAAAATCTACCGGAGGGGAGTCCCGAGGGGCCCACGAGGCTGGAGGGCGCGCCCACCCCCCTGGGCCGCGCCCCTATGCCTCGTGGACTCCTTGTGGGGCCTCTTTACTTGTCCTCAATGCCAACCTCTTCTATAAATACCCAAACGTCCAGAAAATAACCTAGATCGGAAGTTCCGCCGCTGCAAGCCTCTGTAGCCATGAGAAAGAATCTAGGCCCTCCCTAGCACCCTGCCGGAGGGGGCCATCATCACTGGAGGCCATGGGGAAGGATCTCGGAGGGGCCATCATCGCCATGAAGGCCAAGGACTAGAGGGGGAACCTCTCCCCATCTAGGAGGGAGGCCGTGAAGGAGGAAGCACAAGGGGGAGAGCCTCTCCTCCTCTCTCTTGGTGGCGCCGAAGTGCCATCGGGAGGGGAATCATCGCTGTGATAATCGTCTTCATCAACATCACCATCATCATCACCATCCTCAGCTCTTTTACGGGTCCACTCTCCCGCACCCTGCTGTAATCCCTACTTGAACATGGTGCTTTATGCCACATATTATGATCCAATGATGTGTTGTCATCCTATGATGTTTTGAATAGAATATCTTTTGTCTTTGGGTTGATTGATGATCTAGATTGGTATGAGTTTTATGTTTTATTTTGGTGTTGTCCTATTTTGCCCTCCGTGTCGCGCAAGAGTGAGGGATTCCCGTTAGGGTGTTGCAATACGTTTATGATTCGCTTATAGTGGGTTGCTTGAGTGACAGAAGCATAAATCCGAGTTAGGGGGTTTTTGCGTATGGGATAAAGGGGACTTCATGCTTTAATGTTATGGTTGGGTTTTACCTTAATGATCTTTAGTAGTTGCGGATGCTTTCTATAGTTCCAATCATAAGTGCATATGATCCAAGAAGAGAAAGTATGTTATCTTATGCCTCTCCCTCATATGAAATTGCAATGACGACCACCGGTCTTGTTAACAATTGCCTAGGAAAATTACGCACACCAACCCATTATTATTCCACACTCGCTATTTATAATATTTAGTAATATATTCTAAATTTATGATAACAGCACCTACTTTTATATTTTAGCTCTCCGTATCATGCAAAGTTATCCTCTTCATACCCACAATGTAGTTTTATTTCTTGTTTCTAGTTGGAAGCAAACGTTCGGTTAACGTAGAGTCGTATCAGTGGCAGATAGGACTTGAGAGAATAGTGATCTTACCTTTAGCTCCTTGTGGGTTCGACATTCCATACTTATCACTTCCATCTTTGGAATTGCTACGATGATTCCCTGCATTTGGGGATTATCAGTGGACTCTCAAAACAAGATTTGGGTTTAAGGGTTTTTGGATGCACAAGTAGTATCTCTTCTTGGTGCGGAATTTTTGGCTAACAAAGATAGGGGGCAAGCACCACATGTTGAAGGATCTATGACAATATAACTTCCATGTGAATATGAACAAACATAAATCATTACATTGTCTTCCTTTACCAACGTCAACAATTTTGGCATATAATATTTTGATGGGGGCTCACAATCATAATAGATTTCCAAGATAGTGTATTTGCATGTGAAAGTTATCTTCCTTATACTAATCATTCATGAATTTCTTGTATGACCAATATTGTGATTGTCAAGCTTCAAAAGATTTCACTTTGTAGATCCAATGTGAAGCTACCACTAGGCATGATATGAGCATACAATTTCAACTACATGATATTCAATAGATTCAACCATTTACTCATAGGATATAAGTGAAGCACAAGAGTAAATGACAAGCTACTCCAAAAAGAAATAAGTGAAGATCAAGTGACTAGTTATGTAAATGGGTAGCTAATTGTGGATTCTCTCTTATTTAAAAACCTTCATATTTAAGTAATTTATAAAATAGAAATAAAAAACAAAAAAAACATTCCAAGCATAGCACAACTCATATGAAGAAGCAAAAACTTAGGCTCAACCGATACTAACCGATAATTGTTGAAGAAGAAAGGTTGGATGCCTATTGGGGCATCGCCAAACTTAGATGCTTGAGACTTCTTGGAATATTAACTTGGGGTACCTTGGGCATCCCCAAGCTTGAGCTTTTGTGTCTCCTTAATTCCTTTTATATCACGGTTTCCCTAAATCTTAAAAACTTCATCCACACAAAACTCAACAAGAACTCGTGAGATAAGTTAGTATAAACAATGCAAAACCTTATCATTCTCTACTATAACAAATTACTAAAATTATTATTCAACATTTCATACTAAATGGCTCTGCATATTTAATACTCCTATCCTCAAATAGAATCATTAAACAAGCAAACATATGCAAACAATACAAACATAACAGCAATCTTCCAAAACAGTACAGTATGTAGAGAATGCAATATTCATCATACTTCCTAACTCCAAAAATTCTGAAAATTTTACCAAACTTTATAAAATTTACCAGATCTTATTTCGCAAAAAGTTTCGGCATTTTATGACATTCTAACTTTTCTAGGGAATTTTTGCAACAGCGATAAAATATGCAAAACATTACTCAAAATAACAGCAATAAAATCCTAACAAAATAAAATGACGCTCCTAGTAAAACTCATATCATGTGACGAATGAAAACATAGCTCTAGTGAGGTTACCGATAATGTTGGAGACGAAAGAGGGGATGCCTTCCGGGGCACCCCCAAGCTTAGATGCTTCGATCTTCCTTGAATATTACCCTGGGGTGTCTTGGGCATCCCCAAGATTAGTATCTTGTCACTCATTATTCTCCTCATATTGACATCTCATCCAAAACTTGAAAACTTCAATCACACAAAACTTAACGAAACTTAGTGAGATAGGTTAGTATGATAAAGAGCAAACCATTTCACTTTGGTACTGTCAAAGACAAGATTCATAATTGTTTCCACAAAATTCCTACTGTAGCATATCAATTGCACAATTTATATTGAGAAATATAAACCATACAAACAAGGAAACAAGCAAACTATGCATTGAAAACAGAATCTGTCAAAAACTGAATAGTCTGTAGTAATCTGTACTCAAACCGTACTTCTGATACTTCAAAAATTATGAAACAATTAGGACCACGTGAGAAATTTGTATATTAATCTTCTGCAAAAAGAATCAACTCAAAAGCACCCTTATGTTAAAAATCAGAGCTATTTTCGTGAGCGCTAAAGTTTCTGTTTTTCAGCAAGATCAAATCAACTATCACCCAACATGATCCCAAAGGCTTTACTTGGCACTTTATTGAAACAAAAACAACAAAAACATGAGTACTACGGTAGCATAATCATGTGAACACACAAAAACAATAGATAAAAGTGTTTGGTTGTCTCCCAACAAGCGCTTTTCTTTAATGCATTTTAGCTAGGCATCATGATTTCAATGCTGCTCGCATAAAAGATAAGAATTGAAACATGAAAAAGAGCATCATGAATCACATGGAAAGCACATTAAGCCTAACTCACTTCCTATGCATAGCAATTTTGTGAGAAAATAATTCATGGGAACAAGAATCAACTATCATAGGAAGGCAAAACATGCATAACTTCAAAACGTTCAACACATATAGAGGAAACTTGATATTATTGAGATATGTAAAATCATATGTTCCTCTCTCATAATAATTTTCGGTAGCATCATGAAGAAATTCAACAATATAACCATCACATAAAGCATTCTTTTCATGACACATAAGCATAGCAATTTTGTTACTCTACCATAAGCAAATTTATTCTCATGAATAGTGGTGGGAGCAAACTCAACAAAATAACTATCATGAGATAGAAAATTAAAATCATGATGAGAAGTTTCATGGGTATAATTATTCAATATAGCATACATGTCATCACCATACACTACAAAAAAAATACACTTCTGTGATGATATGTGTTTGTCACAGTAGGTCATGTTTTTTGTCATGCATGTACATCCATGACAAATTTATGATAGAATCAAGATAGTCATACCTGTGCTATCGTAGAAGTGTTCCATGACATTACCAAAATTATCATCACGGAAGTGTCCACTTCCATGACGATAAATCACACGTCACAAAAGTGCTTTCGTCAAGGGTGACCGACACGTGGCATCCACCGTAACGGAACACCGTTAAGCTATCAGGTCGGGTTTTGGATCCGATAACCCGTTAACAGCCCTGACCAATGGGGATTTTCCACATGTAAAATCATCATTGGCTGGAGGAAACACGTGTCGGCTCACCGTTGGGACAGATGTTGTCCACTCATTGGACAAAAGGCGTCTATGATACGTCAACACGTAGCACGGACCAACAGAGGCCCATTCCTGTGAAAAGGCCGACCCGTTTGACTTGGTCAAAAGGTGGCGGGCCGGCCCATGGAAAGCTTGTTAACGGCCTGTTCGCATATAGCCCATTTACAGCCTGCTAACCCAAGGCCCGTTACGCCCTATCCGAATTAGGCCCAGTAGCGTCATCTGGGCCATCCAATATGATTCCAGCCCGTTTTCACTTCTGGCCCATGACGTCTTTCGGCCCATTTGAGGCCCTATGTAACTCTTGGCCTATTAACGACCCGTGGTGAAACTGGCCCGCAATGAACAGTGTATCACTTTACACCCATTAACGGCCCGTGGTGAAACTGGCCCGTAATGAACAATATATCACTTTATACCCATTAAGGGCCCGTTATTCAGTTGGGCCGTTTCCAGCAAATGTTATCTTTCAGCCTTCTCAGAGCCCATTTATTCTTGGGCTCATTTCCAGCATTCGTTTACTTTCGGCCCGTTACTGTCATTTTTTGCTTGTGGGCCAAATTCAGCCCGTGGTTACATTGGCCCGTTTGTGGTCCGTTAATACGTTGGGCCGTTTTCATAGCGTCATCAAATACGGCGTATTAACGATGGCCCATTATGGTCATACGGCCCGTATAAGGCCCATTGATGATACGGCCCGTAGAAGGCCCATTGTTTCTACGGCCCGTAGAAGGCCCATTGTTTCTACGGCCCGTAGAAGGCCTACTATTTCTACGGCCGTAGAAGGCCCACTGTTTCTACAACCCGTAGGAGGCCCAGTGTTACTATAGTAAATATTAGCCCATGGTTATTGTGGCTTAGTTTTAAAAAGAACTGCACTGACTACAAGCAAACAAATAAATGAGAAAACAAGGAAATAAATAAGCAAGCACCTTATGCTAGGCTATCACGGCTGTTACACATATTACATCCACTGGGCATCAAAGTTCGCCACCAGTGGAAATATAGGGAACAAAGCAGCATATCATATACACTAGTTGTCAAAGTTGGCAACCAGCGCAAATAAACGCCGCAGCAAAACAAATCCAGAACTGAAACCACTTCAGAAGATCTCAAGAAACAATATCCTGGGTACCCATAATGCTGGCAAGATGCTTAGCAAGCTTATTAACTTTCTCTTGTTTGGCGCTTAAATCCTCCAGCGCTTGCTGTTGCACCAAAAAATATGCATCTGAATTCTGCAGGGACTTCCTCAGTCCTTCAGCTTCCTGTCGCAGCACATCTGATCAATGTCTTTCAACTTGAAGTTGAGACTCAAGAAGATGAACTGATTCAGGCAGCAAGTTCGAAGAGCTTGTGCCAGCAGTAGTGGCCAGTAACTCGAACACTACATCAAGACAGGACTTTTGGGTTACCTCACTGTCGTCAAGATAGTTTTTATCAGCTTTCTTGGAGACCAACAGGGATGTCTCACTATCTTGAACCTTATCTGCATTACTTCCTTTACCATTGGATAACGCGGTACTGTTCTCCAATATTTTGTCCGCATTCTAAAAGAGAAACAAGCAGACACATCACATGTTTACCATGTTGTATATGAAACTCATTTTGGTAAATGAGTTCAGTAGTAAAGTGGATAGGATAACAACATGAAACAAACATATATCTATGTACCATGGTCACTTTATGGTCTATATCATTCTAGTTTTTGTTGCCAAATCAAGATAGAGACACAGTTCAAATAATATTTGTTCATGACAAAGCAGAATAGACAGAATATAAGTGTGGGTAACTATAGAGCAATAACAACACTTGTAATGTGCATGACATGAGAACATAACTGCTTATTCAATTGAAACTGAAATCAACATAGAGCAGGTTACAACAGCAAACCAGTTAAAGAAACAGGTTTAAAACATACCTGTTGCGCCATTGGAGTTTCAATTCCATCCTTCAAATTTGAAAATAGTTGGTATGAGTAAATACAGTAATGCAAGAGCAAAGGAGTATGAACCATAGCTACAGAACCTGACCTGAGAACAAATCTTCTTCTCCTTTAAGCGTTGAGTTGAGATTCGGAGTGGTGGTCCTCGTGCTTTGGGCACTGCAGTTCCCTTACTAACCGCTCGCGTTTGGGTGCTCTGTGGTGGAGACGGTGCTGTATCAACTGGAACTGGGTTACTATCTGCCGGGGTTGGGGTTAGAAGGGGTGTAGCTGGTTCTCTGTCCAACTGGGTAGGGGTACAATCTGCGAGAGTCTGGGTTATGTGTGGTGGATCTGGTCCTTGGGCAAGTACAACCGTGGTTCTATCTGCATCAACTGGTAGCACTATCTTTTCTGAAGACCGTGTTGTTACTCCCTTAGATACTGCCATCACGCTCTCAAATTCAAATGGCTAATAAACTAGAAAATTAGTTGAAAGTATAGACATTGTATGATAGACAGGTGCAATGGATAGTGGGAATAAAAGAGGGCATGAAATAATTCATATTTATGCTGTCTAACCAAACAGGATAGCATGACACAATTTCACATATATGATGGCTAACTAAACAGGATAGCATGACACAATTTCACATTATGATGGCTAACTAAAAAATATGGAAAGACATAGTTCAAAATATGAGACTATGTAAATAGGATGACATGACATAACTATATAATGTGTTTATTAAATAGGTTGGCATGCCATAATTGACATACATTAATGGATGGAATGCCATAATTCTAAATATGATGACTGTAAACACTAAATAGGATGAGATGATATAACTATATGATGTCTTTATTAAATGGGTTGCCATGCCATAATTCAGGTAGATGATGTGTATGTACTATGTAAACATGATGGCATGATATAATTCAAATATATGATTTATATAGTAAGCAAGTAAGCAGATGGCAATCTATATATGATGTAAAAACTAAGCAATGCAAGACAACATGCATGACATGGGTAATATAACCCTGCCAAGTTTGAGCATAGACCTCAGGGGGGAAATAGGACTGGTCATCAGTCTCTGAATCCTCCTCTGAGGAGCTCTCTGTAGCCAACAAGATGTCTACTTCAGCAGGTAGCATTGTCTGCTCTGAATACCTTGTTTTCACCCCAGATACTTCCATCACCGCTTCAAATGGGTGATGCACAGGAAGAGTAGTTGAATATTCAAACATTATCGACAAATGGAACACGTAATACAAAAAAATGATAGCATGATATAATTCACATACATGATGATTGGCTAAACAGCATGGCATTGCATAATTCACATATATAATGCCTTTGCAACAAGATAGCATTGTATAATTCACATATATAATGTCTTGCAACAAGATGGCAATGCATAATTCACATATATGGTAATTAGACACTGAACAGGTGGCATTCACACAAAGCATGTCTAAACTAATCAAATGGCATAGCAATGCGAGACACCATTCGCACGATATGAGCAACACAACCCTGCCAAGTTAGAGCATACACCTCGGGGGGGGGGGGATAGGACTGGTCATCTCTCTCTGAATCCTCCTCTAAGGAGCTATCCATAACCAGTGAGATGTGCGCTTCGTCAGATAGCATAGTATGCTCAGAAGACCTTGTTTTCACTCCAGAATTTGCCATCACCGTGTCAAATGGCTGATGCACAGGAAGAGCAGTTGAATGTACTAACATTGTTGACAAATGTAATATGTAACCAAAAAAGGATGGCCTGATATAATTTACATATAAGATGACTGGCTAAGCAGGATGGCATTGCAAAATTCACATATATGATGCCTGGCTAAACAAGGTGGCGTTGCATAATTCACATAAACGATGAATAAACTAAACAGATGGCATTCGCACAAAGGATGTCTAAACTAAGGAGATGACATATTTGATGTATAAAGTAAGCAATGCAAGACACTATATGCATGATATAACCAACATCAGCATGCCAAGTTAGAGCGAAGACCTCAGGGGGTAAATAGGAGTGATCTTCTCCTTCTGAATCCCCCTCAGAACAGATATCTTCCTCTCGATTGCAATCCGAAATGCGTCGAGGGGGGGGGCTGCCTTTGTGCCTACAATGGAGCGACGTCTGCATGAAATTATATTGCCACGCAAGGCTCGTCTCTTTTGCTCTAAATGTTCAGTTCCATTGTTTACAATAACTGTCATGCATAGGAATAAAACATAGTGATATTATGTAAGGAGTGCATGCAGAAATCCAGAGTGATGGTAGCAACCCGTGGATACACCCAAAACCAATAATAGCAGGAAGATAATGGCTTCAGTTAATAAATATAGATAATGGCTTCTTTACTGTTTGTTTCCCACCCAATATGAAACTCATAGTAGACACCGAAGATTAACCAGATAGTAGATAGATACTATTGATAGCGGCCCCGATATGTACCCCACAACCATTTAAAAACTCAAGTTTGACCATTAGTTTGGAGCTGACTCAGAGTCTAATCGGTGAACAGGACGATAAAGTAGCATGTAATATTAAGCGACGCATAACGTAAGCAGACACGAAAGAGTGCGGCCTCTCTTGCGGACCCATGTAGTCCTCGAGGTCATCTGCTCGGTTGATGATGGTAATGCAGTTTTCATGGCTGTCAGCGGCGGGGAAGAAGATCTGAGGCGGCGAAAGACAGTCTGGAGGCTGGATCCCTGTTGTGCTGGACCCTTCTATCGTTGGAGCAGCTGAGCTGGGGTGGACGACGGCGCAGCAGCAGCGGGACAAACCACGCAAGGTTTTCTTTGACAACTATCTGTAAGAGAAGTAATTCTGTAAGGGCTCGTTTGAATTGGAGGATTCCAACAATGCAGGGATAGGAAATAGACAGGAATAGGATAGGAATGCACGTGCAAAACAGAGAATTTAAAAACACAGGATTTCTGCCAATCTAGGTGTTTGATTCACAACAATTGGAAGATCACAGGATGCAAAGAAGCATGGTGAGATTGAGTCAAACCACAAGAAAATGTATGGTTATAATGCTATTATGCTACTATCTCTTAGTCTTGTGCTTCATGAATAGGAATTTGAAAAGGAGGACAAGTGAAAATTAAAATACCTACGTTTTTTCTTTCAAGAAGACACTAAAGGAACAAATCTGTGTGCTCAATGGACAATATATATAACATGTAGAGTAAAAAAAGATGCAACAAGTGTACAACCTCTTTGGCGAAGCCATGTCGATCTCAGCGTGATTGGGTTGGCCGGTGAGGATGCTCCGGCTGACTTTGCTGTCGGAGGAGGGGAAGAAGATCTCAGGCGTCTAGAGATGGAGCCCAAAGTATTGCTCCTCTGTGATGGAGGGTTTCGTCGTTGGAGCAACTCCCGTGAGTTGTACGACGCCGAGGGTGAAGCAGGACAAGAGAGACAACGAACAACGTTAACCTGAGTGGAATTCTAAGAGCATCTCCAATACATGACGTAAAATACATAACCACAAAGTGCTAGATGTAAAATACATCAGCCACTCATCTTTGAAATTAACTGTCAAAACTGAACTTAACTGTCGAAACTGAACTTAACTGTCGAAACTGAACCTAACTGTCGAAACTGAATTTTGCTGTCGAAACTGAACGCACTAGCAAGGTGAGGCTACACGTCGGTCGACTGACTTTTTCATCTCTGGTCAGTCAATTTTGCAGCCGTTGGATACGAGATCAAGGGTCTGTGGTTCATCTTCAACCTCCACCCCCCTGAGCCGCCAGCCACCACCGGCAAAACAGCAGCCCCCCGCCGCCCGCGACCTGCGGTGCGCCGCCCCGCCCGCCCCGAAAACACTCCCCACCGCTGGTCGACCGCCGCCCCGGCCATCCCTCTAGGCCCCCCATGCCGACCTTTTTCTCCGGCGATCCCCACGCCATGGCCCCGCCAATGCCCCGCCACCGCCGGCGAACACCGCCCCCATCCTGAACCCTAAGATAGATAGTGGGGTACCTCTCCGGCGAGCACCCCTCCCCGCTGCGGCTGGTTCTTCCTTCACCCCGGTGAGCCCACCGCTTGAAAATTGACTGACCCAAAAGTCGAATCAGTCGACTGAAGTGTAGATAAATCGGAGCAGCATCGCAAGAAAGAGCAAGAACGAGAGCAGCAACGTGAGCAAGAGCAATAGCAAGAGCAGACCAGGCAGGGGACCGAGAGCAAGAGCAGAGCAGTAGCGCGAGCGAGAGCTAAAGCAGCAGCAGCTCCTACTGATGTGGACGTCACCGCCGAGGGAGCGACGTTGTGGAGGAAGTGGCCGGCTGAAAGATCGAGGATGTCGCCTAGAGGGGGGGTGAATAGGCGCTTTAAAATAATTACGGTTTGGCTTGAACAAATGCGGAATAAAACTAGCGGTTAATTTGTCAAGCAAAAAACCTACAACAACTAGGCTCACCTATGTGCACCAACAACTTATGCTAAGAAAGATAAGCAACTATGTGATAGCAAGATATATGACAAAGAACAATATGGCTATCACAAAGTAAAGTGCATAAGTAAAGGGGCTCGGGTAAGAGATAACCTAGGCATGCGGAGACGACGATGTATCCCGAAGTTCACACCCTTGCGGATGCTAATCTCCGTTTGGAGCGGTGTGGAGGCACAATGCTCCCCAAGAAGCCACTAGGGCCACCATAATCTCCTCACGCCATCGCACAATGCAAGATGCCGTGATTCCACAAAGGGACCCTTGAGGGCGGTCACCGAACCCGTACAAATGGCGACCCTTGGGGGCGGTCACCGAACCCGTACACTTTGGCAACCCTTGGGGGCGGTCACCGGTACCCGTCAAATTGCTCGGGGCGATCTCCACAACCTAATTGGAGACCCCGACGCTTGCCCGGAGCTTTACACCACAATGATTGAGCTCCGAACACCACCAACCATCTAGGGCACCAAGGCACCCAAGAGGAACAAGCTCTAGGGTGCCCAAACACCCAAGAGTAATAAGCTTCTCAAACTTCACTTCCACGTATCACCGTGGAGAACTCAAACCGACGCACCAAATGCAATGGCAAGGGCACACGGAGTGCCCAAGTCCTTCTCTCCCAAATCCCACCAAAGCAACTAATGCTAGGGAGGAAAATCAGAGGAAGAACGAAAGAAGAACACGAAGAACTCCAAGATCTAGATCCAAGGGGTTCCCCTCACTTAGAGGAGAAAGTGATTGGTGGAAACGTGGATATAGATCTCCTCTCTTTTTTCCCTCAAGAACTAGCAAGAATCCATGGAGGGATTGAGAGTTAGCAAGCTCGAAGAAGGTCAACAATGGGGGAAGAACACGTGCTCAAAGGATTTGGTTCATTGGGGAAGAAGACCCCCTTTTATAGGACCTCCCGAATCCAACCGTTATGTGCTCAGGTCATGCACAAGCGGTACTACCGCTTGGAGGAGCGGAACTACCGCTTAGCACGGTCAAAGCAGCCCAAACGAGAGAGAAAACACGAGATTTTGGTCCGGGGCGGTACTACTGCTTAGGAGCCACGGTAGTACTTCTCTGGAGAGGTACTACCGCTCAGGAGCAGCGGTAGTACCGCTCTGGAGCGGTAGTAAAAAATTACATCCGCTCTAGTCGCGGTAGTACCACTGCAGCCTTTACCAAAACAGCCACAACTTTTGCAAACGGACTCCAAATTCAACGAAACCAAGTTTGTTGGAAAGCTAACGACATGGGCTAACATAATATTGATAGAAATATCAAGAATAAGCAAATGAGAAAAGTGCCATAATAAAATGGTGAGAACCCTTCATCAGATAAGACCGGTAAAACCTCCAACACCGAAAACATCATAGAAGACGCATGCGAACTCTGTTTTCGATGAACTCAAGCTTGTCATCAAGATGACCATAAGCTCTAAGACTCATAAAGATAACCAAACAAGAACCAAGAAACATGATGCAAGGATGCAATGGTTTGAGCTCTCTACTAACGATACGATCAAGCTACCAACTTGAGAGCCCCCCTTGATAGTACGGCAAACGATCCTATAACTCGGTCTCCCAACTACCACCACAAGACCGGTAAAATAGAAAACCTATCAAGGGAAAACCTTTGCCTTGCACATGGTCCACTTGAGGTAGATGAAGACGATCTTGACTCCCTCAAGTTGGACCACCTTTCTTGATTGTGTTGGCTCGATGAAGACAAGATGATTGCTCCCCCATAGTTCACTATGGGTGAGCCACTCTTCGGCACATCTTCACAAGTCCATTGACACCACAATGGATGGCAAGATTCAAGCACTTGATATCTTCGTGATGCTCCACTTGAACTTGCACACGACAATCTTGATGACGATCACCACTTGATGTCATCCTTTCCATGGGTTGTATGATATCTTCCTCTTGACGCAAGCCCATGGATACGTACCTAACCCCACATACAACTCTCACATAGACCATGGGTTAGTACATAAAGTGTAATGGACAATGCTTACCATACCATGGGATCACTTGATCCCTCTCGGTACATCTTCTACGCTTTGTGAGTTGATCAACTTGATTCACTCTTGACTTAGTCTTGATCAACCTTGAATCTTTGCAACTCTCTTCATTTGGATGATGTCTTGAAGGTAAACATGAATGATCACACAACCTTCTTCTTCAAGACATGCTTGCAATAAGCTCAACACTCGCATGACCAATCTTTGGATAATTCCTTAATAGCACCTTGGTCAACTCAAAAACTCCTTGAAACCAACACATGGACTTCAAGAAAAGCCTATGGACAAATCCTTCAAATACAACTCAAGACAACCATTAGTCCATAGAGATTGTCATCAATTACCAAAACCAAACATGGGGGCACCGCATGTTCTTTAAATCTCCCCCATTTTGGTAATTGATGACAATCACTTTCAAGAGAGTTTATATAAGGAATTATGCATCACCATGCAATGCAACAACTAATAGTGCATGAGAATGAGATACAAATGCTAAGGAACAAAAACAAAGCAAGAAGAGATAACTCTCTAAACTTCTCCACAAAACTCTCTGAAACTTCTCTCGCATTGGCATCGATTGCCAAAATGGGCAAAAATCTAAGAAGGCCAATATAAATTGTGGTCCTCCATAAATTGTGTATTTCTCAACAAAAGAGTGGAATGCAATACACATACCCAACTGCCAATACTTGGAGGAAGACAAACTATATTGATGCCCAAAGATTGCAAGAAAAAGATATGCCACAAAGACATAACAAAGAGACACACAAGCAATCAGAAGATACCAATTGAAGCAAGCAATCAACGGATATCAATTGAACCAACTAGACCAATGATCCTACATGCCACAAGAATAAAGATATTATGAAAAGCGCAAAGGAGTGTTCTAAAGAAATTAGAGAAGCTCCCCATGATTTGTGCACACATACGAATTTTTGTATTTGAATACAAAGTGCACAAAATAGGATAATAGCTCCCCCAAAATCAATACAAACTCACATCCAGTGCAAGTGAGCATATAGGAAACAAAGCCTAGCGCTTGCAACAAGCACATGGTTGAGCAACATGTAAAAGAGGCAACTTAAGAATAGGCTCAACCAAAATGATGTGCGTGACTCATGGCGAAGCACTTGAGAAGACTAATATTAGGATGAGCATTAAGCATCAACATAGTCTTGAAAGAATGAGGCACACGGTGCAAGGCCTATCATTCCCACACACAACTGGCAAATGGGTTCACAAGCTTACTAATAAGCAAAAGAGAACCTATGCTTGTGACAACCCATGGTGAAGATAGACGATGGGAGGCTCATCAAGGCGAGGGATACCAATTAAGATGGCAAAAACCTCGTAAAGATAAGCAAGAGGAAAATAATCTTCACCACACAAGAGTGCAACAAGATGCAACGATAGAGGACACGCACTCAAGGCAAAAGCTTTCACGGAGCCACCAAAGAAATAACATAAGAAAGACAAGGTGGACGTGAAAGAAAAGATATCAACTAGAGATGTAATTTCTCTCAAGTGTATAAGGTTCTATGTAGACGAAATCATGATGATATATATATCTACAAAGAAGGATGTACACCCGAAATAGTTACAACACGAAGGAACAAGCTATCCACATGGAAGTCATAAATATACCAATAAGATATTTGCTTGAAAGCATAGCACTTGGCTAGATATGGTCTTATTGTATATAAATGAAGTCCAAACACACATCCATAAAAGGCATCACAACTAGCAACAAGAGATCATTGTTGGGATGCTTTGAGAAAGGAAACAAGTATCACAAGATATGAAATGAATATCATGCCAAGATGCAACCTACACAAGGTTGAATGCAAGAGGAGAAAGCATGAATAGATACTTGTTACTGAGATATCATTGGAAGGATGTAGTAGATACCAATTGAAGGTAGATAGTAGTTCATTGATCATCCTTGCTTGACTCCAATATGCACATGGTGAAAACACCTTCCTTGTGAGTGAGCCGAGCATCCAATGCATCTCTAAATGTTCCTAGAAGAACAACACAAACTTAACGGTACCCAAACTCATCGGGACCAAATAGTTAGAAACACCAATACATAGGACAAACTTCACATAAATATGTGCATATAGATATGAAAATGAATTTCATGCACATCTCATCCAAATTGAGACTAGGTGGAGTTTCCCCTATATATTGAGTCAACGAAAGAAAGCATGCCAAATAGAATACATGAAGTAAATATGCATGCTCAAAACTTTCAAGAACCGATACCAAAAGACAAAGAAATGCCAAGTGAAAAGGATACCAAATGGAGAAATCATCACTTGGAAGATATCATTAAAGATACATCAAGGAATGAGATATCCATTGATACACACTAAATTAAAGATGTCAAATTCCCAAAGAGAGGATGGTTCCAAACAAACCAAGCTCCCAACAAAGTTTCATGATGGCACAAGGTACCAAAAGAAAACGGCTTCCTTCCACCAACACACACTTGATAAGGATCACAAGAAGAGTGTTCTAAAGAAAATAGGATAGCTCCCCCACGAGTTGTGCATTATAAAGAATTTCCTTTTGAATACAAAATGCACAAGGTGGGATCACCACTTTCACTATATCTAGAAAACACTAGAAAAGAACAAGAAACTAACAAGATCCACAAGTGGTATGGAAGACAACGGGAGTTGACACAAACCTTGGCAAGAGAAAAGGAAAATAAAAACAAAAGCCAATGGAAAGATGATCAATTAAATTCTACCACACATAAGTGATTACCAATTGTCAAAAGACAAGAAGTATTTGGAAATAATTCCCGGTGGTAGATAGCAAGGATATCCGACATCATCTTCACTCCAAACAAAAAGAAAATTGCGACTTGTAGAGCTAACATGCCACCTAGGAACAAGACAATTTACAATATCAATTATACGTGACAATATCTCAAATGTACACATTTTCTAGGCTTGTAATATGCACATAGCATATTACTCCCCCATAATGTGATGCCAATGAAGAAAACTTAACAAGAGGCAATAAGAGGATCCAACACGAGATAATCAATGGAATTTTTAGAATTTGAATTTCTCATGAGAGATATACCACCTAGCGACTAGATAATCTTGAAATATCAATACTAGATGGTATTACTCATGTGCACACATTTATAGGATTGTGAGGTGCACAAAGCACACCACTCCCCCATAATGGATATTCCATTAATCTCTCACAAGAGCCAACTAAGAAATAAACAAGATGCACTAAGGCTCAATGAATGACACACAAGTACATGATGTGCAAACCAACATACACAAAGGCAATTTGGAGACACATCATATACAAACACATGCAAGGAATAAAACCAAAATATGAAAAGGGGCAAGTAACTTTCAATGTAAACAATTTAAGTACAAGTTACCGCAAGGAGGCACATTGGATATAAGATAGA
Source organism: Triticum dicoccoides (assembly GCF_002162155.2). Taxonomy (NCBI): domain Eukaryota; kingdom Viridiplantae; phylum Streptophyta; class Magnoliopsida; order Poales; family Poaceae; genus Triticum; species Triticum dicoccoides. Next base: position 431,179,935 of record NC_041385.1, on the reverse strand, counting down.
AACTTGGCAACCCAATTGACTTGGCTTGAGACAACAAGAAAGATGAAGTCCCCTTAATTCTTCATAATGTAGCCAAGTCTCCAATGACCTCCAAAAACACCTATTGATCAAGTTTGGGCTTGTTGGTCCCCAACCAAGTTGGGTCCTAATAGGTTAGTCATAATAGGTTTGGCTACCCAAATGGTTCTTTGCTTGACACCACTTTGAGTACCAACAAACTTGGCAAACATATTGCCAACCTTATCCTTACCAAGAGAATAGATATCATCAATAATAATTGGGTTGGATAAGTTACCACTAGTGCATGAATAAGCGACGTGACCTTTCTCACGGCATAAGTAGCAACGTCTACTCTTCACTTTCTTCTCACTTGATTTTTCAATTTGAGAAGCATTAACTTGAGTCTTCTAGGGAAGAGGCATTTCTTTAACTTGATGTTGAGCATGAGATTGAACTTGTGCCCTCTTCCCTTGTTGCTTGACACTAATGGCCTTCTTATTCAATGGGCAAGATCTAACATGATGCCCTTCGACTTTGCACTTGAAGCAAACAATCTTGGCCGAATTCTTGACTTGTTCTTGGCCCTTCTTCTTGTTCAACTTCGACTTCTTCTTCTTGTTGGAGTTGACTCCAAGTCCACCTTTGTCATTGGGGGATTTTTGCACACTCAAGATATTGTTGAGTGTGGCCTTCCCTTCATGACACTTTTCCAAGTCTTTCTTCAAAGAAGTGACTTGGACCTTGAGCTCTTTGATTTCCTCTACATGGTTAGTCTCAACACAAGTACTAGAGGAAGTATAAGCTTCATCATTAGAGCAACAAGGCAAGGAAAGCAATTCATCACAAGATGTACCAACATTGTGAATAGATGAATTACAAGGACTAGCACATGGCAATATACTATTTTGACTAGAAGTAGTGCTAGTATCCACATGAGGCTCACTAGATGGTACCTTAGCAATCATGGACTCATGAGCTATCTTTAGCACACTATGGGATACTAGAAGATCATCATGAGAGCTTGAGAGCTTTTCATGACTTTCTTCCAATTTCCCATAATTGCAAGATAGCACCTCAAGTTGAGCCTGTAGCTCAACATTCTCCTTCAAAATGGATGCTTCACAAGTAATAGAATTAGTAGCACAAGCATCATCATTAACAACAAGAGGAGAAGGCAACTTGGCAATCTCTTTTAAATAAGAAGCTTCAAGTTGAGCATGAGACTCGATGAGTTTGATGAGCTCACCCTTGATGACCCTTGAGCCATTTTCGAGGTGCTCAAAATCCTCAAGGAGTCTAGCATGAGCAACTTCAAGCTTAGCATTTTTAGTTTCAAAAACATTGGCCACCTCAAGAGCTCTATCAGTTTCACTCTAGACAATTCTAGAGCAAAAGTCTCCTCAAGAGATTCCTTGGTGGTTTGTTCATGTTCAAGAGCTTGAGATAGCTCCGCGATCTCATTTGCGTAATCACGCCCATGAGCTTCCATTTTCTCAATGGTGACCTCATGCTCCTCGAGATGAGATTCCAACTCCTTAATATATTTCTTGCCCTCAATGGCAATGGACATAATTTCCATGAAGTTGGAACGAGCAATTTTATTTTTATGAAGAGCTTTAAAAATCATCTCCCCCTTAGTTTTTAAGGAGGCAACATTATCATTCTCTTCATCGTTATCCTCATCATCATTAGCATCAACATCATCATCAAGAGACATATGGGGGTATACAGTAGGAGATACCTTTGATGCCTTAGCCATAAGGCAAAAAGCAATAGATGATGATGTAGGATCCCTTGAGGCACCATTAAACACCACATCTTGTTCCATGGAGTGTTCGGTTTCCTCTACATTGTTAGCATAATAATTCGAGGAAATAGATGCATTTTTATCATGGCAACAAGACATAGCAAGCATATCATCATGCGATTTAGTCAAGCAATTTCTACATGATATGCACGGACTATCAACACAAGCATGTGAAACATTTGGAGTGCTCGAAGTGTTAAAGCCCAAAGAAGGAGCATTGCAATAATATAGTGATGAAGGATCATCCATAGTAAGCATACTATCATCATTGCAATGACCAACACTACTCACCATATCATTTCCTTGTGGCAAACCACATGTAGGTGAAGTAGAAGAAGTTGAGAAGACTATACGACCGGAGGTGGAGGGAGAACAATCATCCCCACAAATATTGGACACACCATATTTATCTTGAAGCTTTGTCCATAATTCATGAGCATCCCGGAATGGCATGAGTTCAAATATAACTACATTGCTCAAAGCATCAAAAAACACATTAGAAGCTTGAGCATTGAGATAAGAGTTTTTCTTATCCTCTAAAGATAATCTTTGGGGATCCTTTGGAGGAGAAAAACCCATATCTACAATTCGCTCTAAATTTGGGTCCATGACCCTAAAGAGATTAAGCATGCGAATTACCCAAACATAAAAATTTGTGCCATCGAAACTAAGAGTGTCAGAGAATCCTAATCCTCTAGTCGACATCTTTACTCTCTAGGCGGTAAAGCCTAATAAAGAGATACGAGGCTCTGATACCAATTGAAAGATCGAGGATGTCGCCTAGAGGGGGGGTGAATAGGCGCTTTAAAATAATTACGGTTTGGCTTGAAAAAATGCGGAATAAAACTAGCGGTTAATTTGTCAAGCACAAAACCTACAACAACTAGGCTCACCTATGTGCACCAACAACTAATGCTAAGAAAGATAAGCAACTATGTGATAGCAAGATATATGACAAAGAACAATATGGCTATCACAAAGTAAAGTGCATAAGTAAAGGGGCTCGGGTAAGAGATAACCGAGGCACGTGGAGACGATGATGTATCCCGAAGTTCACACCCTTGCGGATGCTAATCTCCGTTTGGAGCGGTGTGGAGGCACAATGCTCCCCAAGAAGCCACTAGGGCCACCGTAATCTCCTCACGCCCTCGCACAATGCAAGATGCCGTGATTCCACTAAGGGACCCTTGAGGGCGGTCACCGAACCCGTACACTTTGGCAACCCTTGGGGGCGGTCACCGGTACCCGTCAAATTGCTCGGGGCGATCTCCACAACCTAATTGGAGACCCCGACGCTTTCCCGGAGCTTTACACCACAATGATTGAGCTCCGAACACCACCAACCGTCTAGGGCACCAAGGCACCCAAGAGGAACAAGCTCTATGGTGCCCAAACACCCAAGAGTAATAAGCTTCTCAAACTTCACTTCCAGGTATCACCGTGGAGAACTCAAACCGACGCACCAAATGCAATGGCAAGGGCACACGGAGTGCCCAAGTCCTTCTCTCCCAAATCCCACCAAAGCAACTAATGCTAGGGAGGAAAATGAGAGGTAGAACGAAAGAAGAACACGAAGAACTACAAGATCTAGATCCAAGGGGTTCCCCTCACTTAGAGGAGAAAGTGATTGGTGGAAACGTGGATCTAGATCTCCTCTCTTTTTTCCCTCAAGAACTAGCAAGAATCCATGGAGGGATTGGGAGTTAGCAAGCTCGAAGAAGGTCAACAATGGGGGAAGAACACGAGCTCAAAGGATTAGGTTCATTGGGGAAGAAGACCCCCTTTTATAGGACCTCCCGAATCCAACCGTTATGTGCTCAGGTCGTGCATAAGCGGTACTACCGCTTGGAGGAGCGGTACTACCGCTTAGCACGGTCAAAACAGCCCAAACGAGAGAGAAAACACGAGATTTTGGTCCGGGGCGGTACTACCGCTTAGGAGCCACGGTAGTACTTCTCTGGAGAGGTACTACCGCTCAGGAGCAGCGGTAGTACCGCTCTGGAGCGGTAGTAAAAAATTACATCCGCTCTAGTCGCGGTAGTACCACTGCAGCCTTTACCAAAACAACCACAACTTTTGCAAACGGACTCCGAATTCAACGAAACCAAGTTTGTTGGAAAGCTAACGACATGGGCTAACACAATATTGATAGAAATATCAAGAATAAGCAAATGAGAAAAGTCCAATAAGAAAATGGTGAGAACCCTTCATCGGATAAGACCGGTAAAACCTCCAACACCGAAAACATCATAGAAGACGCATGCGAACTCTGTTTTCGATGAACTCAAGCTTGTCATCAAGATGACCATAAGCTCTAAGACTCACAAAGATAACCAAACAAGAACCAAGAAACATGATGCAAGGATGCAATGGTTTGAGATCTCTACTAACGATACGATCAAGCTACGAACTTGAGAGCCCCCCTTGATAGTACGGCAAACGATCCTATAACTCGCTCTCCCAACTACCACCACAAGACCGGTAAAATATAAAACCTATCAAGGAAAAACCTTTGCCTTGCACATGGTCCACTTGAGCTAGATGAAGACAATCTTGACTCCCTCAAGTTGGACCACCTTTCTTGATTGCGTTGGCTCGATGAAGACTAGATGATTGCTCCCCCATAGTTCACTATGGGTGAGCCACTCTTTGGCACATCTTCACAAGTCCATTGACACCACAATGGATGGCAAGATTCAAGCACTTGATCTCTTTGTGATGCTCCACTTGAACTTGCACACGGCAATCTTGATGACGATCACCACTTGATGTCATCCTTTCCATGGGTTGTATGATATCTTCCTCTTGAGGCAAGCCCATGGATACGTACCTAACCCCACATACAACTCTCACATAGACCATGGGTTAGTACATAAAGTGTAATGGACAATGCTTACCACACCATGGGATCACTTGATCCCTCTCGGTACATCTTCTACGCTTTGTGAGTTGATCAACTTGATTCACTCTTGACTTAGTCTTGATCAACCTTGAATCTTTGCAACTCTCTTCATTTGGATGATGTCTTGAAGGTAAACATGAATGATCACACAACCTTCTTCTTCAAGACATGCTTGCAATAAGCTCAACACTTGCATGACCAATCTTTGGATAATTCCTTAATAGCACCTTGGTCAACTCAAAAACTCCTTGAAACCAACACATGGACTTCAAGAAAAGCCTATGGACAAATCCCTCAAATACAACTCAAGACAACCATTAGTCCATAGAGATTGTCATCAATTACCAAAACCAAACATGGGGGCACCGCATGTTCTTTCACCGGCGACGCCGCCATGGATGGAGCCGCGCCGTGTCGGCTCGGGACCGAGCGCCGGCAGCACCGTGAGATCGAATCAAGAAGAAAATGTGGCGATTAGTGTACAACCTCTTTGGTGGCGCCGATTAGGCTGCAGCTTCATCCGAGGAAACGGTGATGACGATGCTCTTCCGGTGGTGCAGGTGAAGAAGGTGGTGTGGAATGGAGGTGGCGTGAAAGACGAGGGGAACGTTGAGGCAGCTCCTTGGAGGTGGAGGACGGGATGGCTGAACCGGCGGGACGATGAGATCGACGGCGGATCCTCATCCAGTACGGTGGATGAGGGACGTCGAGGTGTTGTTGTGGACGACATCGTCGAGGAAGAGGCTCTGGCTGGGTGGCGGACGGAGGAGGGTGTGGGGTTTTGTCACGGGTTTTCGTGGCCTCGGTGTACGAATGGGTGGGCGGATGGGATGGCAGTGGGGAACCATGGCTTAGAGACGCGCTTGTCGGAAATGTGGGGTAAGTTACGAAAGTACCCCCCATCGATTTGAGGCGGTTCTTTCGGTTCAGGGGTACCACGGGCATTTCGCGTGTCGGGATTTCATAGGAGGTGGGAGTTTTTGTGTGCATTGTAATTTTGGAATAGCAAGGCGCGGGTTGTGAAGGAGGGAGTTGTCGGAGCACAACGAGACAAAGATATATTTTAAATATTTTGGGCTAACAAGGAGCGGATTGAAATTCCCGGACAAACCTAATGTGTACTTTACCAAATCAATGCGCACTACAAATGTCATTCAAACTTTGAATTCATGTTATCTTCAATTAAAATATTTCGCTACGTGTATAATGCATGTAACCTACTACTCAAATGAATGTTTTAGTGCATTCCAAACGTATATACTACCGCTTCAATATGAACTAAATTTGAATAAGATCTACAGTAATGATTGTTCTGAAGTCAAAGCATTTGAATTCGTTTCTCTGTTTTAATAAGTTCTACAATCATCATTATTGTCAAGTTAAACCATCGTTTGTGTATTATCTTCACAGCACACCACATGATTAGTCTCGAGTTACATATGAACTATGTGCACTATATGAACTCGAACTAGATTTTTTGAATCCACTTTATTTTGATTTCAAATCACATTACATTTCTAGCTCTAGCTAGATCTTCATAATCTAAACCATGTCTCATATGTATAATGTGTTTATCACATTATGTATGGTGCCCCGCCCCCTATGCCTACAAGTATTTAGATGTGAGTTGCAAACACCACACATTACCACAAATTCAAATAATATGTGAGAATGTTCGATATATAGTATTGTTTAGATTGCTCGATATTTAGTTGTAAGCTGCAAACGCCGCACATTATCACAAATTCAAATAAAATGTGAGATTTTTTGATGTATAGTATGGTTTAGATTGTTCGGCATTTAGCTGTGAGTTGCAAACGCCATGCATTATCACATTATGGTATAACATGTGCACAGCACGTGTATCACCGCTATATTCATGCATGCAATGTTTAAAACACTATGATCTCCTATTCAAATATATGAATCCGCTTTCATATCAAATTATGATCTTTGTTAGTCTCTTACACCCACACAATCCTCTAACCTTTGTAGCTACCACTAACTTTCTCTCGTGCATGCACACGCCCTCCTCGCCCTCCCCCTCCCTCGACATTCTATCCACCGGGCACATTCATTTTTTTCTTTAGGTCGTTCTCCAAGAGTCTCCACAACTCCTTTTCGACACACACCGATCGATAAACCTCTCCAACGATGCCTGCCTACAGCATACACGCACAGCTTCAATCTCCTCCTTTATGTGTCCTTGCCTCGTGTCTCTCATATGGTCAGACACACGTGTAAACTCTCGCCCCTCTTTTCATCGATCTCACAACCGCACACTCCTCCCCCTATCTAGCTAGTGGTTGGGCCTCTCGCACCACCTCCTAGCTCCATTCTCTCTGTCTATCCGTCTCGCTGGGCCTTATTTGCCTCTAACAAATGGACGTACACTGACCGATCTCTCGCTATACATATAGCCAGATAGGTCCTTATAACTTGTTTTTACCCACACATCGATCGATCTACCTCATTAGTTGTGTCTCTCCCTTCCTCCGACAAACAACAATTGATCTACCGATCTAGCTAGGTTTGCTTACCAAACACATGGTTCCCCTTCATCATCCATGGATGCATCCCGACAGATCTATCACGCACAGGCACACACAGAAACACATCCCCACTCTTATTGATAACATTGCAGTTCCACCCTCAGTTTGTCTAGTAGGCCTCTCCCAACATCTCCGAGAAGCAACTCCATCACCCATCCAGCACTCTACCCCTCTCCCTCCCTCTCCCTCCCTCTCTCTCTCTCCTCTCTCTCTCTATCTCTCTGTCCCATCATATTTCCTGTCCTTCAGTTATGTATGGATGTCAACCGATCTCCCTCAAGACATAGGTGGGTCTCTCCTTCTCAACACATATACGAGTCGTTCTACCTCTATAGTTAGGCCTCTGCCTACCCCTCCCCCCACCCCCTCCCCCCCACACACACCGATACATCAAGCGCTCTAGTCATGTCTCCCTGCCAGACACAAACTTGACATGTGCCCTCTAACGTTCCGGTAGGCCAGTCGCCCTATATCT
>NC_041385.1:431155887-431171899 GCF_002162155.2 Triticum dicoccoides | reverse complement strand
CAAAACAAAAAACACTCACGAATGCGGTTTGTATCTCTCACACACACCCACGTAGGTGGGGGACATGCACGAAGAGAAGCGGTGCATGCACGGCACACGTACTCCCGTCTCTTTCCCAACCACACCCGCGCGGGTACACGGTGGAGCTCATTTCTATATGAAAAAGGCAGCCCACGTGGTAATTTGGCACGTGTACTGGTTGTCCACTTGGTGGAGGGAGGATCGTCTACCACGGGTGAACAAACAAATTGCGACTTGACGCGTTATGTTAAATTAAAAAAAGAGGCAAACCATGTGGGGCCTACCTTAGAGGCAAGGCTCTATACACTGGAGTAATTTTGATGTGTCCCATCAACTCGCAGAACAAGGAGAAGCTTGCTTAGTACGCCGTCTCCCCCACCCACGAGCGCGGTGGCTCGCAGGATGGGGTGAAGCTTGCTCCTCCGTCGCCCATGCGTGCGGTGGCTCGCAAGACGAGGAGAAAAATTTACTACTCCCTCTGGTTACTCCTCGTCCCTACTACCTTGGTTATAGAGATTATATCATATTGTTTGGAATATATATGTCCTTTAATAGATTACAATATGAACTACTAGTACATACTCCAAACACTGATGTATATAGACGTATTTTAGAGTGTACATTCACTCGTTTTGCTCCGTATGTAGTAGCACTCTCCCTCGCCCCTCGACCCTCGCCCACGTGGTGGATGTGCAGCAATTCATTCGGTCTCATATAGCCAGAACGATATATACTACACTACCATTATTGCTCGACTTCCCGAAGAGGCGAAGAGCCAATCGCAAGGTTAATATTTTGGAGATGCCAAGCGCAAAGTTATAGGAGAACGAGTAGTAGGTGCCGCATCATTTATAAATAATTTTAATTTTTTTTCTTTAGTGGCACGTATGCAATATGATAGGTTCATATGCAGAGAAAAGGAAACTGCTCCACTATATACATAGTCAGGACGGGCCAGCCTACACGGTTGCTTGCTGGGGTTGCTCTCTTCACACTCTCTCGCACAAAAAAACTATGGCCACATCTCTAACATCCCGGCGGATCACGTCCGCTTGGGGAAGGGGTGGATGCTGAGTGTAGATGCGGTGGCGGTCGCCGACGGCGAAAACCCACTGTCGGCACGTCTCGATCAGGGGTTCCCGCCGTTCTCTCTCACAAATCCGGTGAGGTTGCCTTCATCCCTTGCTCACTACCGCGACGTGGGAAGTTGCCGCCTCCCGCCGCCCTCCTCAAGGTTGAGCTACGTCCCTCAGGTACAACTCCCTTTACATCCGGCTTGCACCACTGCTCCAGCTGCCCACATCACTCCCTGTGGATATTTCTCTACTTCTTTGCCCCGCACATACCTGATACCTCTACTGGCTTCTACGTACTGTATTTGTGATGAGTTTATGTCTCATCAACTAGTCCTAGTAATCTTATTTTAATCACGCTTCTTCAATTTGTTTGCCACAGGGATGCTCATCTCGATTTTGGTGAAACTGCACAAAATGATCCGATGGTCAAAAGGTTGCAAACTTCATTTATTAGGAAGCTCGAACGTTGCCAGCAAATTGAAGCCTGGTCAGGGTTCACGGTTCAAGGGCTAGGGACTGCATGGATTGTTTTTTTTCTTTAGCTGCCTCTGTTCCAAAATAAGTGTCAACTTTAGTAGTAGTACAACTTTGTACTAAAGTTTGCACAAAGTTGAGACACTTATTTTGGAATGGAGGGAGTACATATTTGCTATGATTTGTCAATCATTGAGATGCAATAGCATGCATGTTAGTCTCCTTTGTATTTGATGAAATGTTGCAAAGGGCAACCTTGGACGCAAGATACATGTAAGAGGAGTTGGAAGCTTCATAGCATTGTACAAATTTATCTCGTTGATAAATTACAGTACGTACTAGTACTGTACTAGTACTTCCTCCATTCCTAAATAAAAGTCTTTGTAGAGATTTCACCATTAACCACATGCGGATGTATATAGATGCATTTTAAGTGTAGATTCATTCATTTTGTTCCGTATGTAGTTCACCTAGTGGAATATCTAAAAAGACTTATCTACTAGTAATAGCTAGCCCCCACTACTAGGAATTCTCTATCCTCTCCTTGAGCCACATCATCAAAATTGATGTAGCCGTTAAATGAAGTAAATCAGTCATAATAGTCGTCTGATCTAGACGTTGAGAGGCTCCGCACTAAGCCACAAGCAAGCATGCAGAAATACCGTGGCACATGCATGTGAGTGGGTTTTAAATCACATCAACATGTCTGCATGCAAGCATGCACCAGTAGCATGCATGTAAGTGAGCTTTTAAGTCCCATTAACATGTCAAAAAGAAAAATATAATCCCATTATGCAGTAGGAGTTGGCTGATCTTTATTCCTTATGTGGGATGATCTAAATGATGATGGGAGTTTAATTAGTTTGGCTACCACATTTGTCATGCGGTTATAGATTTTTTTAGTTCTATGAAATCGATAATTTTACGCAGAGAGACATACCGCTGTTCCGCGGCAACGCGCGGGGACTCATCTAGTAATATTTAGGAACGGAGGGAGTACTATGTAAAGAGTTAGGTGTCGCATGGTGATAGTGTGAGGTGGGCCATGTAATCACTGAGCCTGCGTGTTTTCACTGCTCTTGCACTCCTCCACGGTAAGAATGGAGAAAATTGTAATCTACTACCTCCCTTTCGCCGAAAGCATGGGACATCCAGCAGTCCTACCACCTCAGTAATAAAGACCAATGAGCCGTCAAATCACATAGACCCAGCAGTAAGTTGGACGGACGAAGCAACCATCACTCTTGCGCCAGTGAGAGGTCGCGTCCGCTCTGCCCGGGCATGAATGCGACACCGATTCTTTGGAGCAACGCTGACCATTTCGGGCGGGAAGCACGCGTGGGCGATGGAGGGGCTTTGGGTGGGCCAGGCTGGTCAGGAGCGGGCGTGGCAGCTGTCCGCATGTCCCTACCGGACACGCCCGGAAACGAGAGGATGCACTGACTCTCGCGGCTAAAATCGTACACTACACACCATATCTTTGTAGGAGTAGGTCGATCTGTCGCACTCTCTAACACACACATGCTGTTAAACACACACACGCACACACATGGACCTTGGTCCCGTTGCACCTTCTAACGTGACTTATTACACCTAGACGGAGGGAGTAGTAAGTATACGAGATACGGTGGCACACTGACTTAAGTCGAATACAAGTGCCGAAAATTTGTGTGCACGTTATAATAAGGATTCACTTAAAATAGTATGTGAGCGAACAGAGGGATCAATTGGACAGTGTTCCCGAGCAGTAGCGAGATGTGTGAGGTAGTAAGATACACCACTGGCGCTTTTAATTGTTATTATTAATTTGTTTGTTTCACCCTCTGACTGGTGGGACCCAACGTACTACGTGGAGAGAGGTAAGGTGACTAAGGCTGCATTATTTTTGCACCACTGTGGATAGTCTTACCACCAAAGCCACATGACACGATTATGATTGAAGTCCTAATGACTCCCACACACACACAAAAAACACGGCATGCCTATCACACGAATGCAGGAATTTATAAAAGGTTATTTTCCTCTCGTTGAACATAACGGAAGGGTTGTGTAGCTGGTTAGCCTGTTCGCTGATCACACTTGAGGTCTCGGGTTCGATAACTACACTTGAGCATAATTTTTGCCACGAGGATTCTTTGACTGGTCAAAATGTTTTCTAGGGTTTGCACGCTTCACACTCTCTCTCCAGTATATATATACATGCTGGAGGCTCAGCGCTTGTATTTGCTCTCTTCACACTCTCTCGCCCTCTCTCGCTGGAGCCTCAGCGCTTGTAGTTGCTCTCTTCACACTCTGTCGCCCTCTCCAGATCTAAACAAGACTTTGTTGGCCTATCTCTCCCCTCACTGCTGCTCAAAGAGCCGGCAGGATCCGTCCGCCGGGAAGGGAAGGAGGCTTAACACTGTCGCTGTCGGTGAGGGAGGGAATCCACTACCGGTGCTGTTCTTCACTTTGCACCCAGCGGCAACGCGGGAGGGCCTCCGACCCCTTCTTCTTCGCCGTCGTCCCGTCGCCCACCGAACCACGCCCCAAGAACCTTAAGGTATATTTTACTTACTCCACATGCATTTCTCTAGATGCATGTATACCATGAATCTAGGACGTGGTTCAAAGAGGAAAGGAGTGGGGGAAAGTAGTGGGAAAAGTTGTATATTGCATGAATCTAGGACGTGGTTCAAAGAGGAAATGAAGGGGGAAAGTTGTATAGCATGATCTAGGACGTGGTTCAAAGAGGAAAGGAATGGGGGAAAGTAGTGGGGAAAGTTGTATCGCATAAATCTAGGACGTGGTTCAGAGAGGAAAGGAAGGGGCGAAAGTACTAGTTCAAAAAGGAAAGGAAGGGACAAGGCTGTAGAGTTTGAGCAGGACTAGATTTGCTGCGCTCACATAGCGAAAGGTGTCTCAAGATAACAAAACTGGGACCAACACAAATATGCTCCTTGGTTGTTTGTTCTTTGTTGCAACAGACTGTGCATGACCACAGTACATCGGTAGATGCACATGGTGCTGGCGCGTCCACTGTCCCGTGCAACTCATTAGCTGTTGTTAATCTAAGGCCCTGTTTGGTTAAAAACTCCCTAGTCCCTACCTGCTTGGTTCCAGGGACTAAACATGGACTAGAGGTTATTAAATGACATGATAAAAGACCATGTTACCCCTAGTAATGAACTAATAGAAACAAGTTGCGATGCGTGGCAGGGGCAACTGTTGGAAAAAGTCCCAAAAAGACTCCCTTGGGGTCTTCTTTCTTTAGTCCCAAATGCCCACTTTTAGTCCCGAAAAGTCCCTCCTGTTTGGTTTAGATGTGACTGACACGGAGTTTTTTTAGTCCCTACACCAAAATGTCCCTGTAAACAAACACCCTCTAATAATGCCGCTGGAAAATTGATGCAATGCCACAGTTAAAAGCATATTACATGTTTAACGAATTTTATTGTTAGTATAATCTCTATGTTAATATTAATCAATGCCACCGTTTGAGAAATGCTACTGTCTTGCTTTCTTTCCCATTTAGATAAGTTAGATGCTTCTTTTTGTTGGCTTCTGTGTCATCCACCGTTATTGACCACTAATTGTTTCCTTTGCACCTCTGTGTAAACAGGGTTATCTACTTCACCTCGTTGCCATTGTGACCTTTTGCTGCACTGCACAAAACACTTTTGTTTTAAGAGTGTTTTGTGCAGTTCACCAAAATGTCACACCGACAACATTGCTTGATTGCTTGATCTTAGTGGAACTGCACAAGAGGATATCTTACTTCCTATCCGTTAAGGCGAATTTGGTTCAGATCTTCTTCTTGTGAGTTGTTTGAATTCCGCATCATGAGAGGTCAGTACTGGCCTTCTTTCACATGATTCTGTAGTGTGCTTTCATATGTTGTGCTACTTGTATCATAATGTTGCTTGATTTTAGTGAACTGCACAAATGGAGACAAGACTTCCAATATGTATGTGCACCAGAATATCCCATTGAGGTAAGATAAGGATATTTCACAACTGTTGGCCTGTATTTTGCCACTTTCATCAGAAAATTAAGTTTAGTACTATACTTGTGCTCCCTAATTGACATGCCAAATCTTACATTGAAGGTGAAGCTTGTCTGTTATTGAACCAAGTGATGAAGGGGAAGAACAAGCGGAAGAAAAACAAAAATCAACTCCCGGTGTTGTAATGAAGCATTGGAACTGTGATGACGCAAGTAATGATATAGTTTTGCATCTTAATTTATTGTTATGGCTGGAACGAGCAATTGTTTTGCCACTGATTTGATGGCATACGTAATTATCTCTACTTGTGCAAACAGGGATCTTCTTTGAAGATACCATATATTTTAGTGGAACTGCACAAGATGATGTTGGAAACATTAAACTAATCGAGGAGTATATAGTAAGCATGGCCACCCCCGTAGATCGCAACAGATGGTTCTGGAGAAGTGCTTCATTTGTATGCTCTACACAATCAGCCTCCTGACAAATGTTGGTACTCACCCACTGATTTCATCCATATGATTGAGCTTTGTCATCTCTATTGTTGTTGTGCTACTGTTTAGATACTGTCATGAAAAAGTGGTATTGTCCTTGAGAAGTGCTTCATCTGTGTTGTTTTAAATATTTTCTTTCCTTTTTTTCGAGCAAACAGGGATCATCTTCCTCTGAAGAAGAATATGGAGTACGTGAAGTGACTAGTTCCGATTATGCCAGGATGAAGAAGCCCTGTCTATCTTCTCATCAGAAGGAGCAGTTGAAGGATGGTTACATTACTCCCCACAAGACCAAACTAACTTCAGCTCAGAAGGACTAACAAATCTCCATTTTTTTGCTGTGATGCGCGAGTACAATGTTGTTCTAGGATTCTTTCTGGTGAGTTCCATTTTTCTAAAAGTGTGCTCTACATGGACCATGTATGTGCCTGTTGAAACTGTCAATTCATAGTACAGTTTGCTTTATACTAATCACTTTTTTGTATTTGTGCAAACAGGGGTGCTCAGCTTGATATCAACGGGAACTGCACAAAATGTTCATGAATACATCAAATCATTCATTTCCACCACAAGAAAGGAGGTGCCCATAAGTTCAAGGCGTTGCAACATATAAGGGCAAAATCATACAAGCTACGCGTGAATTTGGTTGATTTTGGTGGAACTGCACAAAAAGAACAATTGGTTTATTTAGCACGAGGTGCCACGTCAATGTCCGAACTGATGGCAAACCCCGCCCATTCCACAATCGTAGGCATTTGATATTTTGGAATGGGACAACCTTGTCAAATTTTGCACATTGATTTTAGCAAGATATGCGTTTGATATTTTCGAATGGGACGCCCTTTGCTGTCAGCAGCGGCGATCAATTTTTCCTTTATTCTTTATTTGTGAAGTAAATATTGCCTCTGACAAGTGAGTCGCTGAGATGCATAATCATCGATTGTTTTGAATGTTCTCTATGAATTGCCAGGCCTGTGTGTTTGATTGCAATGTACAGAAACGCTAAAAAGCTGCTCAAACTCTTTGTACTCCTTCTGTTCCTTTTTACTTCGCACATTGTGAAAGTGCATACTTTTTTGTATAAGATTGGTCAAAGTAGAGATACTTTGACTGCAGACAAAACTTGTATGCAGACTAGAAAGGACCCGAGGGAGTACATGTGAAACTGCTGCAAACGTGGTGATCACCCTGGAAATAATACTAGTACGTATTGTTTTGCATGTTCATCCAATGCCAGTGATACAGGAATTCGAACTAATCGAAATAAATTCATTCATACACGGTCGGATTTCATATAAACATGTCGGATTTCATTAAATTTCATACATTCTTCAACTAAAAAGGGGTGTTTGTGGCCGCATGCATCTCCCAGATGCAGAGGCTGGGGGTCATCCTCCTTTTCTAATAAAAACTAAAAAGGGGTCCGCTGGAAGTATAATTAATTAACTGAAGCTACCCACCTGTGTCCCACTGAGCTGAACAGAAGCTTCAGTGACTTAACTGCAGGTGCAGTTGCGTAACTGACATGTGGCCTGTTGGGCCCACGTGCTAGTCAGCCAACTGCACCAGCAGTTAAGTAGAAGCAGTGTTCTTCTCTAGTGCAGCTCTCCTACTCCACGTCGCCGCCAAGAAGCTAACCGGCCATCAATGGTCAACCCGCCTAGCTTGGCTTCAACCGGAGGGTACCAGCGGTGGTCTTACTTGGACCCGAGCGGTGGCGACCTACCGTGTTCTACTCTTCCTCGTTTTCTATGTGGCGCGGCCTCGTTGGCAGTGGGGCGGGGCCTCAGCGGAGCCTACGATGTCCTCTGTCTCATTGCCGGCGGGCGGTGCCTCAGCGGAGCGGTGGAAATCCTAGCCCACGTTGCCGGCAGGGTGGGGCCTTGGTTGAGCCGGCGATGTCCTCTGCCTCGTTCTTGGCGGGGCGGGGCCTCGGCGGAGCCGGCGGTGTCCTCTGCCTCGTTGCTGGCGCCGTGGGGCCTCGGAGGAGCAGGGCGTCGTCAACGCCAAAGGAGCGGGGACTCGTCGGAGCCGGCATTGTCCTCTGCCTCGTCCTCGGTCTCGCCAAACAGCGCCTCGCCTGCTTCATCACCCTCTTTGCTAGCCACTATGTAGACTGCCGCAGCCTCCGCCACCCGCATGCAGTACCGCCAGCGCTCGAGGCGGCCCTTGCGGGCGGAGCTGTACGAGTCGAGCAGCGCCTCCTGCTCCGCGGCGATCTGCTCCTCCGCTTGCAGGTGCTCCTGGAGGAGATGGTGGTTGTAGGCGGCGTCGGCCTGCGCCTCCCGGAACTGCTCCTCACGCATCTGCCTCACCATGTCCATATATTCGGCATGGGCCTCGCCAATGGTCATGGTGCAATGCACCAGTGAGGATGGCGCGGAGGAGGGGGTTGGCGCCGGATCATCGGCTACCATGTTCTCCATTGGGACGTTGTCGTCCTCCGGCTGCCTGGCGGCCAGCCGGTCGGCAGCAATGGCTGCCATCTCCTTGTGGTCCGTCGTCCGCCCGTCCCGAAGAGCGTTGGAGCGCGAGGAAGCCATGGTGGGCAGTAGTGGTGTGGACAGGAGAAAGGGAACGGATGCGGATGACTGCGGCTATGGCCGCTGCAGCAGTTTATATAGCAATGGTGGGCGGGCAGAGGGACGGATGTGTGGCGCCGGAGTAGCCGCCTCGGCAACCGTGTATCATTAATGTGTGCGGTAGATGGACGGACGGACGACACTTGTGTCGTTTGAAGGCAGAGCAATCGCCTGCACTGGGAAGCAGGGCGGCCGGCGCTGACTGTTTTGGGCGGAAAGCGCGCGGGTGAGGAGATGACTTTACTTGGATAGGATGACAATGGGGACCCACCAGGTCCATAGCCTCACGTACGCAAGTGCCTCCTTATTTTATATATATATACACACATATATAATTTATTTTTCTTCCTCGTGGTTTCCTGACATCACGATCCCACACCATTGTCAACCTATGTACTCCCTCCTTTTCGGTTTATAGGGCTTATCTCGAAATTTTAGTTTTTCCATTTTATAAGGCTCAATTTGGTTGTTTTCCATCACATGTTCATATTCCAAGGTGCATTAAATCATTGCATGCAAGTATTAAGAGAAAATTGACCAATGCATGTACTTTATGCATGCATGCATTGCAATTAATGCATTGATAAACATAATTTTTTGAGGATAACAAGAGCATTAATTAGGTGCTTTTGCAAAACTACAAAAATTATTCCACCACTCGCCATCTACCTTGATTGGTGAGAGTTTTGAATTGAGCATTATAAACCGGAAAGGAGGGAGTAGTCAATAAATGAGAGAATTGCACAAGAAGCGACCGACAGCTGGGACCAAGCAGCTCGAGTAGTATTTGTGTTTTTGAGGTGTGAGCACTGCAGAGTTTTTTTATGTTTACCCCAGATATTAATTTTTCTCCTCTGAACAACAACGAAAATATCACTGCAGGTATTAACTGGGTGGGATGTGGCCCGTCTAGCCCAGGCCAGATATCCAGCCCAGATATTAATTTTTTTCAAGCTGAAAATGACTAGCCCAGCTATACTTTTTTTTGAGGAATACCCAGGCAAGGTCAAGTTGTTATTCTCCGCCCCGCTGGGCTGCAAAATCTTTCCTAGGAGGGATGCATTAGGCTTAACAAGATGGGCTTTAAGAAATAATAAATGGGATGTAATTATAAAAACCGGGTAGTAACTATAAAAAATGCACCAAACAGTGATTACTTTATAAAATATTATTTTTGGAATATTGAAAATTTCAATTTCATTAATTGTTCTGAGCGCAATGTTTCGTTGGATTTTTACGTAATATAAATTTATATTGAAATTGTATTTAATCTGACTAGAAATTTTAGGATAAAAATATTCGGATCCCATCAAAATGTGAGAAATTTTATTGAATTCTGTTTTGAACGGTTGGTTGAAATGGGTTGTACTTTTAACAAACTGTAAATGGGCTGTAGTAAATTCCATTAGAATTCAAAAATGGGCTACACATTCTTACAAATCTCAAATGGGCTATAAGTTCTCTGCCACACACTTATGGCCTTACTAAGTTGACGCGTCCCCTAAAAAATAGAGTTGACGCGTATGCAAGGCTTTGTCAACTTATAGTCAACACACGGTTCTAGCAGCAGTGGCCGTTGGATGTCCATCCAACGGATGCCGTGCTTCTCTTCTATCTCGGATATTCTAGCTTCACCCGCCCAAAAAATGATTCCTCCCCCTGACATCTGGGGCGCGCCGTTTCGGAAGCTGACCTGTGGGCCTACTAAGTTGACGTACCAAGGGCTTTGTCAACTTAGTCAATATAAACAATTCTAGCTGCAATGACCGTACGATGTCCATCCAACGGCCGTCGTGCTTCTTCAACCTCTGGTCTTCTTGCTCTAGCCGCCCAAAGCAGCGTCAGTCATGCGAGCAGCTCCTACCTCTCGTGGCCGGCTATGCTGCTGCGGAGGCCTCCTACTACTCCCACCGCTGGCCAGGCCATCCATCCACTCACCCACACCCCCTATTATTCTGCGGTGATGGCAGCGCAGCCGAACCAGTGAACCCTCGTACTCCTCTCCACGTGTGCATCCACTGCCGCGTCTTCCCCGGCTCCGCGTCGTCCCCTTCCTAGGCCTCGCCATCGTCCACCGACGTGGTGTTCTCGGCGCGGCGTGGTCAAAGTGGTCAAGGAACGACTTCCATCGGACATGGACTGTATGTGGAGAGGCTGACAGCTGGGTCCACCGCAAGGAAGTGCCGCCTTATTACGCACAAAATAATTATTCCTCCACCTGACAGCGGGGACCCACCGGACGGGCCACCGTATTTCGTGGAAAAAATGATTCACCCCCTGACAGCTGGGACCCACGAGCTACACCTTCGCAAGCAAGGAAGTGCGTCCAAAAAAAAACGATTCGCCCCCCTGAATGCTGGGACCCACCAGCTACATCTTCGCACGCAAGGAAGTGCGTCCGAAAAAAAACAATTCGCCCCCGACTGCTGGGACCCACCAGCTACACCTTCGCATGCAAGGAAGTGCGTCCGAAAAAAAAATGATTCGCCCCCCTGACTGCTAGGACCCACCAGCTACATCTTCGCAGGCAAGGAAGTGCCTGATAGTCGGGACCCACTTGGTCGAAGCGTACGTAGCGTTGTCATCCTGGTCGCGAATGTGTACGTACATACTGGTCGATGTAGAGGTGCGCACGTGTCGTAGTAGAGGCGCGCACGTGTCGTAGTAGAGGCGCGCACGTAGCATCTACACGTACGTACAACGGCCAGGGTGCAAGAAAGAAAATACGGCCACGTATGTGTACATACGGGCGGGGTCTCGAACGCTTAGTCGCGCATACGTACGGCGAGGGCTTGTGTTCATGGGGAGGCAACGGAATGCGTCGTGTTCATGGGGAGGCAACGGAATGCGTCGTGTTCATGGGGAGGCAACGGAATGCGTCCTGTTCATCGGTAGGCAATGGAACGCGTGGGAGCCAACCGGCTTGGACGGAACAGGCGATGGAAACGAGGCCTGGCGTACCGTAGAACGGAGAAAACGGCGTTGTGTTCGACCGTCCACATTCGGAACGGGGTCTTGGTAATCGGGAGAGGTGTGGCTTACCGCAAAATAGAGGAAACGGACCTCCTACGGTCGAAACGGGGGTCCTGTTGATCGGGAGGGGTGTGGCGTACCGCAAAACAGAGGAAACAGACCTCCTACGGTCGAAACGGGGGTCCTGTTGATCGGGAGGGGTGTTACGTACCGCAAAACGGAGGAAACGGACCTCCTACGGTCGAAACAGGGGTCCTGTTCATCGGGAGGGGTGTGGCGTACCGCAAAACGGAGGAAACGGACCTCCTACGGTCGAAACGGGGGTCCTATTCATCGGGAGGGGTGTGGCGTACCGGAAAACGGGACTCCACGGGATATTGTTCATCTCCATCGTCGACCTCCTCCAGCCTCCACGGGCTCCTGTTCATCTAGCCTCCACCGCGCGCTACTCCACCGGCTACAGTTCATCCAGCCCTCCACCGTCTACTGTTCATCCAGCCCTCCACACCACGGGGTCCTGTTCAACCACACCTCCACGGCCACCCCTCCACCATCTACTGTTCATCCAGCCCTCCACACCACGGGGTCCTGTTCATCCAGAGGCAACGCCACCGCTCACTGTTCATCCAATCGATCGGCTTCAGTTAGCAGCAGTAGCGAAGGACTTGCTCCATCGGGTTCAGTTAACAGCCATCGATCGATCGCTCGGGTTCAGTAACGCGTAGCCTGTAGTGCAATCGCTCGGGTTTAGTTAGAGCCCAATGCCTCGCTCGGGTTCAGTTAGAGCCAACGCCTCGCACACATGCGCGTACGTGTATGAGAGAAACGCGCATCGCTTGGCCCCCGACCTCTCACCATAACTGGCAACTCCCCGAAATTTTCCTATCCCTCGCTTCTACCACGGTTTTTTCCGTCGTGGACGGCCCAAAGAATGTCATGCAGCTGCGTCTCCGGCCCGCCCAGGACGAAAATCCCATTTTCTGTCATGATTTTTTGTCATAGAAGTAGGAGCCCACCACATCTATGATGATACCGGGTTCTGTCACAATTATCGTCATAGAAGTGTCATATGTATGATAGAATTTTTTTTCGTTCGGCCCAAAATGTCACGGATGTGTCTTTTTTTGTAGTGATAATCATTATATATAGCGACCTTGCTCTCATAGTCTATTGAAGCCTCATCCAAAATGGTGGATTCATCATTAAATCAAGTCATGACCTCTCCGAATCCACTTTCATCATTATAATCATCATAAATAGGAGGTATGTAATCATTATAACAAATTTGCACATCAAATCTTGGGGGACTAAAAACATCATCTTCATCAAACATAGCATCCCCAAACTTGTGGCTTTGCATATCATTAGCATCATGGATATTCAAAGAGTTCATGTCAACAACATTGCAATCATGCTCATCATTCAAATATTATATGCCAAACATATTATAGCATTCTTCTTCTAACAGTTGAGCACAATTTTCCAATCCATCATTTCAAGAAAGATATTATAAAGATGATCAATAATATGATGCAACCTTAATTCCATTTTTTATGTAGTTTTCTTTTATAAACCAAACTAGTGATAAAACAAGAAACTAAAAGATTCAATTGCAAGATCTAAAGATATACCTTCAAGCACTCACCTCCCTGGCAACGGCGCCGTAAAAGAGCTTGATGCCTACTATGCAACTTTATTCTTGTAGACTCGTGTTGGGCCTCCAAGCGCAGAGTATTGTACGACAGTAGAAATTTTCCCTCAAGTGGATGACCTAAGGTTTATCAATCCGTGGAGGTGTAGGATGAAGATGGTCTCTCTCAAATAACCCTGCAACCAAATAATAAGAAGTCTCTTGTTCCCCCAACATACCAAATACAATAGTAATTTGTATAGGTGCACTAGTTCGGCGAAGAGGTAGTGATACAAGTGTAATATGGATAGTAGATATTGGTTTTTGTAGTAAGAACAATAAAAAACAGCAAGGTAGCAATTGATAAAACAAAGCACAAACGGTAGTGCAATGCTTGAAAATGAGGCCTAGGGTCCGTACTTTCGCTAGTGCAATCTCTCAACAATGCTAACATAGTTGGATCATATGATTATCCCTCAAAGTGCAATAAAGAATCACTCCCGAGTTCCTATTAGCGGAGAATAAAAGATAGAAATTATTTGTAGGGTACGAAACCACCTCAAAGCTATTCTTTCCGATCAATCTATCCTAGAGTTCATACTAAAATAACAACAAGCTATTCTTTCCGATCGATCTAATCAAGAGTTTGTACTAAAATAACACCATACAATACATATCAACCAACTCTAATGTCACCTAGATACCCCAATGTCACCGCGAGTACCCATGAGTTAATTATACGATATGTATCAAACAATTTCAGAATCATAATACTCATTCCACACAAAGAACTACAAGGAAACCCCAAAGTTTATATTAGAGAAAAGATAATAAAAACGTGCATCAACCCCTATGCATAGATTACCCCAAAGATACCTCGGGAATCCGCAAGTTGAGTGCCATAACATATATCAAGTGAATCAAAATAATACCCCATTGTCACCACGAATATTCATATGCAGGACATACATCATGTGTTCTCAGATCTGAACATTGAATCCAACAAGACAAAACTTCAAAGGGTAAAGACTCAATTCATCACAAACAAGTGTAGAGAGGGGAGAAACATCATATGATCCATCTATCTTAACAAAGCCCATGATACATCAAGATTATGACATCTCAAGATCGTGCGAGAGAGAGAGAGATTAAACACATGGCTACTGGTACAAACCCTCAGCCCCAAGGGTGGACTACTCCCTCCTCATCGTGGTGGCCGCTGGGATGATGAGGATGGCCACCGAAGATGATTCCCCCCTCTGGCAGGGTGCTGGAACGGGGTCCCGATTGGTTTTCGGTGGCTACAGAGTCTTGCGGCGGCAGAACTTCCGATCTAGGGCCTCCCCAAGGGTTTTCGGAATATTTGGAATTTATAGGGCGAAGAAGGGGTACGGGAGGCCACCGAGGTAGGCACAACCCACCGGGGCACGCCTGGGGGGGCAGGCGCACCCTGGTGGGTTGTGCCCCCTGTCGGTGTCAAAACCGGCGGATCTCGGGTAGGGGGTCCCGAACTGTGCATCTAAGGCTGATAGTAACAGGAGACTGGGGACATGATGTTTACCCAGGTTTGGGCCCTCTCGATGGAGGTAATACCCTACTTCCTGCTTGATTGATCTTGATGATATGAGTATTACAAGAGTTGATCTACCACGAGATCGTAGAGGCTAAACCCTAGAGGCTAGCCTATGATTATGATTGTTGTTGTCCTACGGACTAAACCCTCCGGTTTATAGACACCAGAGGGGGCTAGGGTTACACAGAGTCGGTTACAGAGAAGGAGATCTATCATCTGAATCGCCAAGTTTGCCTTCCATGCAAAGGAGAGTCCCATCCGGACAAGGGACGAAGTCTTTAATCTTGTATCTTCATAGTCCAACAGTCCGGCCAAAGTGTAACGCCCCGAATTCGATGTGCCAGGTGTCTGTCAGTTATTCGCCGTCGTTGCCATGTCATTTGCTTGCGTGTTGCATTTTGCCATGTCATCATCTGCATTTCATCCGCATGTTTTTCAAAACTTGCATCCGTTCGGGTTCCCTCGGTTCTCTTCGTTGTCCGTTCGGAGTCCGGACCTTTCGCGCACGCCCGTTGCCCCTCTCAGACCTTGTTTTCGTGTGCGGGTGTTAAACATTCTCGGAACGGACCGAGTCTTACCAAGCGGCCTTGGTATACCACCGGTAGACCGCCTGTCAAGTTTCGTGCCATTTGGAGGTCGTTTGATACTCCAACGGTTAACTGCGTAGCCCGAAACCCCCCTTTCTCTTTTCAGCCCAACACCCTTCCAAAGTGATCCAAAACCCAGCAAACTCCCCTCCATGCTCTCGGTCGTTCGATCACGATCGCGTGGCCGAAAACCGCTCCTCATTTGGACTCTCCTAGCTCCCAGAATCTATAAATAGGTCCTCTCCTCCACTTTTCGCGGATGAATCCCGCCTAACCCTAGCCCCGCTCCCTCTCCGCTGCCGGACACGTCCGGATCGGACCGGACATGTCCGTTCCGGCCAGCCGCCGCCGCCCGCACCAATCAGGGTGCGCCACGTGGCGACCGCCGCCGCCCCGCGCCGCCGGCCCGTGCGGCCCGCAGCAGGCCCTCCGGGCCCGAGCCGCCGGCGCCGCCCCGCCTCCCGGCCTCCTCCGCGCCGTCCCTCCGGCCGGCGCTCGCCGCCGTCGTGCCGCGCCGCCGCCCCGCTGGCGCCGGACCCCGCCGCCCGCGTCGGAGCGCCTCGCCGCCCCGCCGCCGAACTTCGTCCCCGCTGCCGTCCTTCGGCCCCACCGCCCGC